>NW_027287685.1:300000-391386 GCF_047511675.1 Marmota flaviventris
TTCTGAGAGAAATTTACCTGTTCTGAGTAAACTTCCAAAGAATTGAACCATGAAAGGAAGGCAAAAGAGGTAACATCTGGAAAGATACTATTCCCCAGCCTGCTAATAATCAAGGGGTATGTTTTGGCATATTCTTTGGACCTATGATAATCAGCAACTGCATTCTAAAAAGGAGAAAGAGGATTTTTAGTCAGTAGAAAAAGAGGAGTTGAGAGAGGGATTAAAAGAGCAAAAGAGACTGAAAGAGGAAAGAAAGGAGAAAGTAGTATTATTCTACTGCCTGAGATTATCCTGAGGGCCAAAGTTTTATTTTTATTTTCAAAATTTTTTTAGTTGTCAATAGATCTTTATTTAATTTATTTATATGTATGCTGAGAATTGAACCCAGTGCCTTACACATACTAGGCAAGTGTGCTACTGCTGAGCCACAACCCCAGCCCAGAGCCAATGTTTTTGATAGTAAAGAAAACATTTAATGATCCAGGTTTTGTGTCTGGGGCTTTGGATCCAGCTCACCTAACCAAAGTCAGAGTGTATCTGTCAAATGTTCTTTTGTTAGACTCTTCCTAATTAAACTGAGGGAAAATAATTTTATATATTTTCTAATAGTAATTTTTCCTTTTAGTGAAGATGAAAGCGGCTCATATGGATGAGGAAAATCCTGAAGGAAATTTAAACAATTTAAAACTGGCCATGCAGGGATGTATATGAAATTATATAGATTTTATATACTCAGGAGTAAAAACTATTTTGTTGCAGACTCTAAGATAGAAACCTGGAGAACCTATGTGAAGACAAACACTGTTTAGCTATGATGGATAAATTGAAATAAGATTTCGCTTTTTAAGGGAAATGAGATAATGGTGGTAAATATACAGATTAAGTATGAACAAATCACACTTATGTGATAGTATTATTCTTCAGTGGTGGTAGGAGACAGATTGTAGCCAACCACAACATACAAAATTGTAGCTCATATTTCTGAAAACAATCTGATATTTCCTACAAAAACTTCTGAGGATGATCTGATATTTTCAATGATACTTTGGACTTGTGTGTTTCCTAATAGTCACTTGGAGAGGCATGGAGACCAAAGCTGTCTTCAGCACCTTCAATAAAATCAATACATATTCAAGATGCTCAAGATGCTACTGAGTATAAACTGAGACATACCAAGAACATACACCTAATCACATCCATGTAGATACAAACACATAAAACACATAAGTAGGCCAGGAAAAAGATAAATATTTGCATATACCATAATTGTCCACCTCTTATATACCTAGTGAGATTATTTGCATCTACAAAAGAAATATACACAATGACTTCATAGCAGCAGCTGAGACAATAGTCACTAATATGAGGAATCTCTTAAGTCAAAATTTAGAACATAGAAGCAGGTAGAAATGGTATGTCTTTTCCATGGTTTAATTCATGATTCATAGACTGGAATGGAAGAAATTTTTGTCATCAAGAGCATCACGATATGTTGGCAACCTTGAGTTAAATCATCCCAGAAACCTAGAAAAGAAAATAGCATGGAAACAACGGAATTATTGTATGCACATTCTTGGCAGTGGCACATGTTACTTCCAGTCATTTCCAGTTTTAGAAAGCTTAATCTTATGATCAGAGCTAACTACAAGGCAGCTTGATAAATATAATTGAGTAGTATGCCCAGGATGAAAGAATATAGCTGGCAGTCTCTGTTCCATTCACAAATGACATATTGTGCAAATAAAATCATCTGAGAATACATTGATACTGAAAGGAAAGTGAGGAACAGGGAGTCAGGCTAGGAGAAATTAAAGGTGAAGATCAGGCAGAGATATACACAATTTATTTGTCAGAGCTGACAAATAAAGTCCATCTGTCCATAGAGAGAGAGAGGCAACACAGGCTTGGGGTTAGAGACTTTAAGGGAGTGGCTCAGGGGATAGAGCCAGGTGGGTCCTAATGTGGACAGTTAAGGGTAGGGTTGGTTTGAGGGAGTGGTGAGCCTTTCTCAGAAAGGCCTTTGGAGGGAAAGTGAAAATTTTTCTTCAGATGGCAGCTGTTACTTAAGATGGCCATATAAATCCTAGCAAGGACCTTACATTCTCCTCTTTTTTGTTTGTTTTTGGGCCCCGTAAGGGACAGGGTCATAGATCAACATTCTGTAGCTTCTTCCTGCTGAGAGGGGCCAGCATCCAGACCCTTGTTAGAGGTGCAGGGTGTCATTGAGGCAATGGTGATGGTCAGGTGGTGCTGGGCAATGCTGACACTGGACAGCTCGACATTTTTGAGGGGTTGAATTCCTGTAAGAGAAGCTGGTTCATGATTTGGTTAGAGATTCTTTAAATCTGGTTTTGAATGAATCTAATGATGCAGGGGGCAAGCATTGGTAAAGGCCTATGACAAGGAGAGCAGTCAGGGAAGAAGTGCTCACTGGAGAAGGGGGTTACTTAGCTGCCATCCTTCAGTTCCAATGGCAGTGGGAAGCTTGGAGGCCTGAAGGAGATCAGAGATAAAGGGGCATTAGTAATTGAAGTTCCCTTGGTGGTAAGGAATCTGTGCTCCTTTCAAATAGCAATATGGGAGAGAAATATGTGGAAAGTGGACTTAGAGTGAGTGTAGACAATGAGGCAGTCTCCCTTTGCCCAAGTGAAGGCTCTGATGAGGGCAACAACTTCAGCCTGCTGATTGGATGTATTATTGGGGAGGGGAGCTGCTTCCACAACCAACCAAGATTAGAGAGACTATAGCACACCCTGCCCAATGAAATCCCTCCTGAAGGAAGGAGAAGCCATCTGTGAACCTTGTGTATGTTGCCTGGAGCAAGGGGCCTTCCTATATGTGGGAGAAATGTGTAAGAAACTCCTCCAGAGTTTCAATGCATGAATGTATAAGAGGAGAAGAGGTGGAAGAGTCCTGAGTAGTGGGGAAGAGAGCAGCAGAGTTTAAAGGTGAACAGGTGTGGAAAGTAAGACTGGGATCTTCCACTAGGGAAACCTGTAGAGATAAAAGGCAACAGGGGTGAGGAATGTAAACCCTTGTAGATGAGCAGTTCCTTTAGGTGATGAGAAACCAGGATGGTGAGTGGGGCCTCAAAGGTGTGTTTCTTTGACTTGATAATGAGTAGAGAGGCTGTGGCCAACATTGGTAGGCAAGGGTAAAGTTAAACATTTTTTTTCCCTTAGAACTCCTATTGAGCCTACTGAGTCTGTCCTTTGTATTTCAATGTTAGCTTCAGTGTAGCCTTGGCCAGGGATATTGTG
The DNA here is from genome assembly GCF_047511675.1 of Marmota flaviventris. NCBI lineage: Eukaryota > Metazoa > Chordata > Mammalia > Rodentia > Sciuridae > Marmota > Marmota flaviventris. The sequence continues at coordinate 303,261 of NW_027287685.1, forward strand.
CCTAGGACTTTACAATGTAGGTGAATTCTATGTCCTTTGTTTGTCTAGAAATAGGGTCTCTGGAGGAATCCAGAGTTTTAGTGGCAGGTAGAAGCTGAGGAGGGAAGCAAGAGGAGCAAAGGAAGGCTTTGAATGGAGAAAGGAGAAAGCCTGAACATAAGGGATTTTCTTCCATTTTTCTGAGTGTTGTAAAAGTTATGAAGATTGGAAGCTTGAATTGGTCAATGGACCTTTAGATCAGGAGCCAAATGGAGTGGGCCTAAGTGGGCAAGAAAGTAGCCATGAATCAGGTGGGATTTGAGAGTTCCCCATTGTTGGGTGTGTGGGAGGCTCTTTGCTGAAGTTAAGTTTCTTTCTAGTGAAAATATCACAGAATCCTTTACTCCTCCCACTCCTCTCTGAATGGCTCCAAGGCAAAGAGCATGACAAATTCAATGTTTTTTTCAACCAATCCCCTCAAGACCCAGTGTCTGTGACTGAGGGAAGGAGTCACCTGCTACAGGCTTTGCCTGTAGAGAGTCTTGGTTGCCTGGCCAGGGTTTTCTTGAGCTCTGCTGAGCAGCCAGAAACCAAGACCAAAGAGTGAACTAGCCAAGGGGAAGGTGAAAGGCAAGTGACTCACCCGAGATTCAACCAAGAGATTTTATTGGGGAGCTTCCTGAAGGGGAAGAAAAGGAGAGGTAGAGAGCAGAGAGAGGAGAGGAGGATGGCAGAGAGAAAGAGAGTAGAGGAAGAGAGCTGAGGGAGAAAGAGAGTAGAGGGAGGGCTGGGGATGTGGCTCAAGTGGTAGCGCGCTCGCCTGGCATGCATGCGGCCCAGGTTCAACCCTCAGTACCACATATAAACAGAGATGTTGTGTCCGCTGAGAACTAAAAATAAATAAATAAATATCAAAAAAAAAGACTATAAAAAATTTTAAAAAAAAGGGAGTAGAGGGAGAATAAAAGGAAGAGGAAGAGAGCAGAGTGTGAGGGCAGAGTGTGTGCTTGCAATCTTCAGTTTAAGGATTGCGTAGGTGGCGTGGCAGGTGCCAATTGGCAGGGTGACTAAGAAAAAGCAAGTGTTCACTGTGTCCTGTGGGGATTGGTCAAGAAAACTTTTAAATTTGACACTCTTCAGCTTGGTGTCCTTTGGAGAGGAGAGGGAGGAGTAAGGGATTCCATGACATTCTCACAAGATGGAAACTTCAGTGGGGAGTCTCCCACACACCCGACAGAAGGGACGGGTGAGAACCTTGGTGCTGGGCCAAGAGCTAAGTTCTAGAGAGGAGAGTTGTACCCAAATGAGGCTGACTGTAGGTGAAGAAAAATAGTGCTAGGTGAATGGAAGAAGGGTAATTGTCCTGGGCCCTCAGGCCAGGATCCCAAAGCAGCTCATATCCCCAGAGGGGAGAGCAAGACTGATGGGAGAACATGATCAAGGATGCTCTGCAAAATGTTTTGAGATGAATGTGAATGGGCTCATGGTGTGAAGCAATAGAAGAATTCGAAACATCCCAGATAAGTAGGGACCACCTCAGAAGTGGGTAATAGGAAGTCACTGGCAGACAGAATAGGGGATGGTCCTAAGGCAAGGGTGAGGATCAGGGGAGCAGCAGGCAAGTCTGGATGGAAGTATATATGAGGGGAGAAGGAAAGCATAGCATTCAACTTTGTGAGGATGTCCCTACCCATAAGGGGAAGAGGTACTGTGGAATGACCAAAAGGCATGGGTGAAAACTAGAGAGCCAAAGGCATAAACAAAGCTAATGTTTACAAAGGCTGGATGGCTGGGGGCCTCTATGGACTTGGGGACAGTCAATGGTGCAGTGTCCCTTCTGATGGCATTTAGGACAAGGTCCTGGAGGCTTCCAAGGCTTAGGACATGTACAAGCCCAGTGACCCATCTGACCACATTTAAAACAGGGTCCAGGCAGTCCCAAGGGACTCTTCCATGGACCAGTGGAACCAGGACAGATGCTAAGGCTGGCTGGATGGCTTGAGCAAGCATCTGATATTTTTGCTTCTGGGCCTTCTCATCTCTCCTGTTATAAACATTAAAGGCCACTCTGAACCTCAGCTTGTGGAGTTAGGGACCCCTTCTTGTGGTACCTTAGTTTGGCCTTAATATTGGGGATACTCTGGGAGAAAAAGTAGGTCTGGAGTCTTAGGGGCCAGATTAGTATATTGAAATAAAGCTTTCATCAGGTGACTTAAAATTGCTGAAGTGTTTTCATTTTTACCTTGAATGACTTCCTGGAGCTTTTCATAATTGATAGCCTTATGGGCTGCCTTTCTAAGTCCTGCCATGATGCAAGTAATGAATTGGGTTTTTACTAGTTACTACTCTAAGCAAATTATAATTCCAGTTAGGGTTTCAATCAGGTTTGGCTTCAGAGAGATCTCTTTGTACCTCATCAGCATAATTTCTAGCTTGCTCCAAAACTTGCCTGTGTTCCTTGGACAGGAGGGTATTAGACAAGATCATAAGGGCATATATGTGGTGGGACTTGAAGTTTAGGACCTAAGCCTCTTTTCTATCCATGGAAGATCTAACAAAGAGAAAGGTACATGAACCCAGATTAATCCCAGCCACCTTGAGAGGGACACAGAGATAAGGGTAGAGCAGCAGTAGCCTGTGAACATGGGGCAGGAGAAGAGAAGGGCATAGGGGCCAAGGGGACAGTGCTGTGGCAGCTTCATTAGAAAGAAAGGGGATGTGAGAGCTAAGAGGACTTGTGTGGGAGATCAAGAGTTGCAGAGAGGGCTTAGAAGAGAGGAGAAGGAACATATGATATCAATTTCCATTTTCCCAGTGCTCACAAAAGTTGAACATATCCCTAATAATAATAATGGATAAGTTTTGGGGAGGGGGGGTTAGGTCCAGGAAAAGAGACCCAGTAAGCCAGGAGGAAGCCTAGAGGATGAGAGGGAATGGATAAGGAGCCATAGTGAGATGTAGCAGGTGAGGATAGAGGTGGGGAGTCCCCCAGTCTCTAGTATCAACCAGTCTAGGGGATGGTTATGCTCAGGGGGTCAACATCCTTCTGGGTAAGCATTGGAGGCTATTGGGCACCCAGCCAGGACTACATAGGGGCAGAAGCCATAGAGGGCAGAAGTCCACTGGATGTTGGTCATGGTTCTTTTCCATGCAGATATCAGAGAGCAAACAAAGGCAGATGGGGTCCCAAATGTGGGGGACACATACCCTTCAATATGTCCACATCCTTAACTCTACTGCATTTAAAGTGAACTTTGCATTCGCAGTTTGGCCTTAGACCTTAGGCCAGGCTATGATATCTGCTTCCTCCAGTGATGAAAGTCCCACAACTAATAAGCAGCTGGGCATCCTGAAGGATAAACTCAGTCTCAATTCAAAGCCAAAATACCTCCACCAGACCATAAGACTCTTGCAACATTCCTTATATTTTCTTCATACTTGAAAAATAATGATTATTTTTAAATATCAGGATTTATGATGCATGTACATAAAATTCAGAACCATGTATTACATATTAAAACACAGACACAAACTTTTCATACATCTGAGTCATCTCAGGGCTCCCATTCCAAGATCCAGAGAATCAGAGTTCAGTTAATATCATTGGCAAACACCAGCTAGAATTTATATCAACCCCTCTTTAAACATAAAATTGATCCTGATATAATTTGGTTGCAAAAGAATTTATCAATTATAGATCAAGCTGCTCTAGAGGGATGAAATGGACCACCAAGTTCCATTTTCTAAACACAAATGAACACAGGCTATAGAGGCATGTAGCAGAAAACTTCTTTATTTGAGGCATGGAGTAAAAGGAGGTCAAAAAGGGACATGTAATTCTTGGCAGTACCATGAATCATTGGAGAATTGGAATCTGGTGTTTAGACAAGGAAGAGGTGATGTACTTGGGCAGGTGAATGACAGGAATGCCCATGGTGACAAAGTTGTAAACTTCTGAAAGAAAATTGGTATAGGTGTCAGATAATGTTTAAGCAGATTCTACACAGTAACTTCCAAGATGTTTTGTGAGCTGCAGAGCCAAAGCACCTACTTATATCAATATCTTCCATTAAGCCATTATCCAACTATCCTCTAAAAACACCCCATTTTAGACATGAGAAAAGACAGACTTCTAGATATCAATGGCTTCTCAGCAGCATGTATCAGAACTGAGAATTATCCACAGACAGAACTGTATGAAATTCCTCCTAGAAGCTCCTAGAAGTCTGGTTTGCTCTTGCTAGGGACTATCAGTGTGGAGAAATATTTTTATTCCCCACTTTAAAGAGAGAACCTAGATAAGACACCCCAGGAGGTCCCTTTGTATTAAGATACAAAATTGTTTGTCCTTTGATGTTATGGAAAGTCTTCAGAACCTAAGCTATGTCAACTCAGGTTCCTCAAAGAAGCAAATGCTTGAAGAATACAAGGTACAAGAAAGCACATCACAGGGCCCAGAATCTAAGTATGACTCAGGGAAGAAAAAAATCTAAATGACCCAAAATAAACTGAAAGGTAACTCAAGCTTGTCAGTTGGGAAATTGAAAAAAAAAAATGGCACAAGGTGATTTTATTTGCCACATGGAAAAGAGCTTAACCAAAACAATTTTTTTTTAATGCCAACACCCAGCAGATTGTGGATGCATAGAAATAGCTACCATCAGAGATTTCTAGTGGCAATGGAACTTTGACAGCACTATGTGATATAATCTGACTATAACTATAAAAATATTACATGTGCATATCCCTTTCCTCAGTATTCTTTTTCCCAGGAGCCTGTCTTCAGAAGAAGAAGACTATTTATGGTATGGGCTGCCTTGTGTCCCCTTCCTAAAACTCATATGTTGTTGTTCTAGATAAGCAGTACCTCAGACTGTGACTCCATTTGAATATAGGTTTCTTAACACCAGGATTAATGTTAATTTAATTAATTTATGTGAGATCTAATCCAGTTAAGTTTTTCTTCTTATAAGAAGTAGAAATAAAGATAAGAGAAGCACAGAAAAATGACACTCAAACATAGAGAAAGAAGAAAGCAATCTACATGCCAAAGATTGGGCCACAGAGAAATCATTCCACAAGCACTTTGATATTTAGCCTCTAGAATTAGGAGCTATAAATTTTTGTCCTTAAACCCCCATTTGTGGCTTTGTCTTATGACAGCCCATGATAGTGATGTAGCTCACTAGGGCACACATTCTTTATCTCTGAAGAATGGCTGAATAAAGGTGCAATTGAATTGCATCATTCTATCAGCATTTTGCCCAACTGCTGCAAGAAATGGCATTTGTTACTGGAATAGTATGAAAGCATGTGAGAACACAGCATGTTACCTGATGGGGCCATAGAGATTTGTTTCATGATATGGTACATTTACAAAAACATGTAGAAGAGTTTGTGTAACCATCACTCTTTTTTTTTTTTTTTTTTTTTTTTGAAAATTATTTCCTGGAATTGAAGTCTTATAAAAGTATTAAAAGTACAGTGGAGTTGACTGCTACATTGGCTACCTGGGACAGGTATCTAAAACAAAAATAATAGCAACAGTGAAGAAATATGCATTACCCATTTAAATAATTGAAAACCATGAAGAATATATTCTCTATTCTTTCTACAAGTATGTGATCTGGAGATTTTCACCTATTAGATTGCCAGAGGAGTAATAGAGTCCAGATTCCTTTGGGAATACAAATATAAGTCATTCAGAGGTAAAGGGTTAGGACAGAGTTTAGAGAATTTCCCAAACTTGGTATCTGTCCTGGCCCCATTCTGGATATTTCAACTTCCTACTTACAGAGTTCCTTCTGAAGACTTGTCTTACTTAAAAACAGAGATATCATTATTGGTTGTGTTTTGTACTTGATCTTTCCCCATGGAGGCAGATTTAATAAATAATCCCTGAATATATACTTGGAACTCTGCAGAGAGATTGTCTGACATGTGGGACAATCTTTAGTGCTGTCTATCCCAGCTGACTTCCATTGAAAACTTTTAGTCTCAGATCAGATATACATGAATGTGCACATAGACCTCCATCCAGTGATGACACCAGATTATTGAATGAGATCTTTGAATAAATATATGAGTAGAAAAACTATTATCCAATATTTACATATCCATCCTGACAGCCATGTCCAGTGGTACAAATGTAACAGCTGTGTCACAATTTCAACATGGAATAACCTGTTCTAGTCATTCATTGCAGATTCTCAGGAAAGTTTTATGCTACAAACTTGGAAAGTTTGGAATCATCAAAAAAACATTTTGCTCTTTAAAGCATCTCCCTTCACATGAACCAGACAAGGTACTACCTCTAGAATGTGTATGACTGGTTACCAGAGTTCTAGTTCTGTCAGGTTCTAATGCCAAGAAATTGAGGTCACCTCTTCAATTACTTGAACCTCTTCTGAAGTAAGACCATGCCAAAGTGCCTTTCAGCCCCTTGGGATTTGTATTTTCAAAGTGGCCATACAACTAAAAGCACTATACTGATTTAATGCAATTCCTATTAAAGTTTCAATGATGTTCTTTGTAGAAATAAAAAAATCAGTCATGAAACTTATTTGGAAAAATTAGAGGCCCTGAAGAGTCAAAGCAAGTGACAAAAGTCAATAAGGAAGCATCACAATACTAGACCTTAAATTATACTATAGAGCTATAGTAATAAAAATGGCATGATATTGGTACAACAATAGACATGGTGACCAGTGAAACAGAATAGAAGAATAAAAATAAAAAAAAACAACCCAAGGCCAAGGATTGGCCTCCCATGCCACTGCCCTTCTCCATGATTAGAGTTTCTGCTCCCAGATGCAGTCACCCTGACCTTATGTGTAAAGTTTATCTTCATGTTTTCAGTACATAATGTGCTGAAACACTTACCAGGGTTTGATAGGACAATATGGTGATGTGTGTTTAGCACTAACATATTGCAAAGCGCGCCACTGCTCCTATCACCTTCTTCATGCATTTCTTTTCAATATATAAAAATACTTTCCATGTCACAAAAGGGATGCTACCATGAGTTCCATTGATACATACCACAAATTTCTTAGAAAAGGAGCCACCTTGGTTTGGAGATAAAATATTGTTAGTCTGAAATCAATCTGATCCCACACAACTGAGCTTAAAAACAAGCCTTAAAGGATTAAATGAATTTGAAAAAAAAATTAACTCCAGCAAGCCAATCAGAATCACTTTAAATTTCTCAGCACAAACTCTAGAAAGCAGGATAATTGGAATGATGTATTTTAAGAACTGAAAGAAAATAACTGTCTACAAAATTTGAGATATCCAGCAAAGATATACTTTAATATCAATGCAGAAATAAAATCCTTCCATGATGAGCAGAAACTAAAAGAATATATGACTACTAAAGTGACAATACAGAAGACAGTCCAAGAAAAACTTCAAATAGCCCAGAAAAAAAAAAAAAAACTGAGATCACAAATAAACAAATCCCATTTGAAGGTTAGCTAAACAAATGATGACAAGCAAAACCAAGTTAAACATTAGAAATAAATAAAAATAGTAGAAAGTAGTATATAATAAACCACTCGCTATAAACCTCTCACATTAAAAGACAAAGGCTGGCAGAATGGATTTAAAATGAACCAACAATATGTTGTTTGCAAAAAAATGCACACTATAGGCGGACAGTCACAGGCTGAAATTAAATAATAGAAATTGATGTACTGTATGAATGGAGGCCCAAAAGAGATAGGAGTAGCCACTCTAATATCTGACAAAGCAGACTTCAACCCCCAAATAATAAGAGACAAAGGTTAATTCACACTGGTAAAGGGAACAATACAACAAGCAGATATAAAAATTAGAAATGTTTATACTTCAAATGTGGGTTCAACAAATTACATAAAAGAGAAACTACACAGATATAAGTCTCAGATAGACCCCAGTACAATAAATTCAAGATTTCAATGCACCTCTCTCACCATTAGATAGGTCATCTTGACATAAACTTGGTAAAGACTCTTTGGACATGAAATATATCATAAATCCAATGGATTTAACAGAAATCTATAGAATATTTCCTTCAAAAAGACCTGAATGCACTTTCTTTTCAGTGGCTCCTGGAACCTTCTCCAAAATAGAACATAGTTTAGACAATAAACTAACTCTTAGGAAATACAAAAACTGATATAATTCCTTGCATTTTTTAGATTACAATGGAATGAAATTAAAAATCAATCCAATAAAATCATACAAAAACTATATAAACAAGTGGATTGAAATTTTTTCCTCAGGATTCCTCCCTTTTCCATTCAGGCAAAGCTCTTCTTGTGACCCCTGCCTTCCAGAAGTTTTCCATCAACCTCTTATTCTTGCAAAGTGAGGCTTATTCCAAGTTACATAGATTTAACCAGAAGCAGACAAGAGAGTTTAAACTTAAGTTTTGGGCTACTCTGCCTGAAATTCAGGTGAATTTTACATTTTCAAATTTATTTTCTTTCTGGCCTGCTCCCAGCTTTACTCCAAAACATTAACAGAAATCACTTGAAGATGTATAAGCACCCAGTGACATAAATCTCATCCCCTGAGCTGGTCTGTCTTCCACACTGACCTGGGCTGCCACAAACAGCAAATGCACTATAACATCAACAATGGTTTCTATGACATACTAGACAAACTTGTATTGCAAAGTCTGAATAATGTATCGTATTAGGTTCACAGATATTTTCAGGTAAATTGGAACTGCCAATATTTATTCCCTCACCATAGGCTCCTTCAAGAAACTGGTGTGACAAATAATAAACTTTTCTTAAAGGAAACCACTTATGGTAGTACTTCTTAATGTCCTCATTCTGCACTAGAATACAGGACAACTTGTGTGTTTCATAGCATATAAGATTCCAGGGATATGTTCATTGCATTCAGCTACACTGTCTCTTTTTCTTTCCACAATGAAATTTCTTTTTCTTTTTTTCTTTAAATATATATATGTAGTTGTATATGGACAGATGGACAGCAGGCTTTTATTTTATTTGTTTATTTTTATGTGTTGCTGAAGATCGAATCCAGTCCCTCACATATGCTAGGCAAGCACTGTGTCACTGAGCTACAGCCCCAGCCCCTCCACAATAATTTTTCTATTTTTTTTTTTTTTGTTTCATATTAGGGGTTGAACCCAGAGGCACGTAACCACTAAGCCACATCCCCAGCCATTTTTTTTTATATTTGATTTAGTGACAGGGTCTCACTGAGTTACTAAGAGCCTTGCTAAGTTGCTGAGGCTGGCTTTGAATTTGTGATCCTCCTGCCTTAGCCTCCCAAGCTGCTAGGATTACAGTCATGTACCACCACAGCCAGCTGGAGTTCTATTTTGATAATTAATAAGTGTCTTGGCAATTTAAACATTTCTTACCCAGATTTCTGTGATTTTCCCAAATCATACAAAATCACCAGGGTAAATTCTGTTGCAGAATAGTCTGGCAGCCTGAAACTTTCCATTTTAAGAACATATAGTTCCCTAAGATTTAGCAGGAAGAAATTTGGAGATGCAGTCCCCTATATTTTCATAAAAATGAGAGGCAGAAATTAATGGTGGGGAAAGTAACAGGTGTCCATTTTAGACTTTGATCATAATCACTGTGCTCTGCTGCTGCAGTTTATATTCAAACTAACATAGTTTATTTCCCTTTCTCTTCTCCCTCCCCTATCTCTAATCTTGAGTGAAGCAAGATTATTCTTTTTCTCATCATAGGCTGAGTTAAGCACACATGGCATAGGTATGAAGTAATTAAGATGTCAGGGAAGGCACCAGAAACCCTACGAAACAGCTCTCTCAATACTACAAGTAAATCATGACCCCTGACTGGGCACACCTGGAATTTAGACATCAGTAATCTCTTGAAAACTTCTCTGATCTCCTTGGCTGTCAGAATCACAGCCTCTGAGACATGAGTCCCCTTTCTTTCTTTCTTTTTTTTTTTTAAAGAAAGAGTGAGAGAGAGAGAGAGAATTTTTAATATTTATTTTTTTTAGTATTTGGTGGACACAACATCTTTGTCTGTATGTGGTGCTGAGGATCGAACCCGGGCCGCACGCATGCCAGGCAAGCGCGCTACCGCTTGAGCCACATCCCCAGCACCCCTTTCTTCTTTTCAAGGAAAGCAATCATAGTTCTTTTTCCTTTTCTCAAGTTGTGTTCTCATTATTGGATTGGCATTAGGGACAAAGACTGAGATGTTGGCTAACAGGGTCCCATGTCACCACATGCTCTGGCTCCCCCTACTTCCACATAATTGCATTGAAAATACCCTTTCTTGGACAGATTTAGATTTAATGATCTCTCTGGGGAACCCAGAGCCACATGAAAGCCTCCACTTGCAGCAACAACAGAGGGCAATTGATAAATCTGACAAAAATGTATCACAAAGAAGTAATAAAACTCCAGTATTAAAATGATCAGTTGTACGGTGCCTGAAATAACTCCAGACAGAAACAGGGAGGAGAATTTTCCAGGGAGAGAGCTGCTTTTCTCAGTGGATGGGTGATCTGACCCTCAGGTAAATATGATTCAAAGTCCACAGGCTTGGAGCTTTTCCCCCTCCAGGCTTTCCATCCAGAATCCCATATTTCTGACGGCTTTTCTGGCCCACTATTTGGGTATTGAAAATACCCTCATTAAGCTTAAAAAGGGACTAAATTAATTGGTCAATCTGTGGATGAATGTCCCCAATAAGAGAATGTCTCTTCTTCAAATGCTGAATAAATAAGGAAAGGTCAAGTAAGTTTTACCCAAGGAGCAGGGGACAATCTAAATAAAAATTTGTCATTTGTAGGCAGTCTGAGGCTATTCATAATAGGAGTAGGGAGAAAGAAATTCCTGGATATAACTATATTCCAGGGAGTTGGTTTCCTTGGTCATGGGAAATTTTCAGGATTTTGAGTTAATATGTGTAGATAGAGTTCTAGACTTCAATAATGCTTAGGGTTCATCTGCCCCAATGATGAGACAATGGAAATCCTCTTTCCTGATCCCAGGTTTGTGATATGATATGTAGTATAAATTTGCAAATCCCTATACCATGTCTCATGTCCAAAATGAACACATTACTACTTCTTGGACAATTCTGGGTGACTGGAATTAAACTCCCTTGTGAAACTTAGAAAAATTAGGAGGAGATCATATGTTCAAATCACAGAAGCTGAATGCTGAGGCAAGTGCCTTGCCATGTGGCTAATGCTATGAGCAGAGGAACAATCCATACTTCATGGTTTATCCCATCAGTAGGAAACATAGAGGCAAACGTCCTGGTCTATGCTACCTGAGGCTCTTCGTGACACAAACAAGGAGTACAATATTACTGAAAGAAATTTTCTCTCAGGTTATGAATATGTCTGGACCCATGTTGAATCTGGGAGCGGAATTGTGCATTCATGAATACCTGCCCCAGATCTGAAAAACATCAGAAACATCTTGGGCACTTTGTTGCCACACAAAAGCCTTCTATGAATCTCCTTCTAGCTAGAGTAATGAGAATGATTTACCACAGCTAGTGAGGCAGCGAGGACACCAAAGGCTATGGCCTGGTCTTGATGCCAGGAGAATTGAGGGGAAGCTAGTTTAAACATTTCTAAAATGAATCAGAGGACACTCAGGATAAAAATTTGTGTAATTCATGAAGTCTAAGGGTCTTTCTGGCATCACAGTGAGGAATACATTTCAGTAAGGAGGAAATACTTTCTGGTTTGGGGCAAGAATTGTCCCCAGGATGGTCTAGGATATACATTTCACATTCTCATCTGGAACTGTTGGAAGACAAAGAAAAGCCTGAGGTAAAGTTTAACCATAGAGGAGAGGGCAATCACAATGTAAATTTTCCAATTATAGGTAGACTTAAGCCATTCCTGATAAGGGTGGGGGAATAAGGCTGGGAATGTAGGTCAGTGTTAGAGCGCTTGACTCTTTGCATGAGGTTATGGGTTTGATTCTAAGCATCACAATAAAAAAGAAACAAAAAGAACTAAGGGGAGAAATTTGTGGAAAAACCAATACTATATATCTCAGGCAGTGGGTTTGCCTTGTCCATAGTCATTTTTCAGGATTTCCAGAGTACTTGCATGGATACCTGCACAATGCCCATCCATGGTCTTAGTCCTTTTCATTCCTTAGAGTTCATGAGACCCCACATTGGGTCTTGAGGATTATCCTTGGCTGGTCAGATTGAGGCATAGATGGATTGTTCAGAGCTGGCTGGTAGGGCCCTAATGAATCTATGTCTGTGGGAACTTCTGGGGTAGGCAGAGTAAGCAGAAGTAAAGTTTTAACCCATCATAGGGGAAGCTAACAAAATAAAAGTGCCAGTGTCAGAAACACTTTTTTTCATCTTTTTTAACACTGTGATCAAAAGACCTGAGAAGGACAACATAAAGTATAAAAAGTTTACTTGCGGGCTGGGGATGTGGCTCAAGTGGTAGCCGTGCACACCTGGCATGCGTGCGGCCCGGGTTCGATCCTCAGGACCACATACAAACAAAGATGTTGTGTCCGCCAAAAACTAAAAAATAAATATTAAAAAAATTCTCTCTCTCTCTCTCTTTAAAAAAAAAAAAAGTTTACTTGGAGCCAATGAATTCATACTTAGTCATGGTTGATTTCAAGGCTCTGGGCTCTAGGTGAGGCAGAATATTATGGTAGAATCTAATGGTGGAGGAAAGTAGCTCAGGGCATGTCCACCAAGAAGAAGAAAAAGAGATTTTCTCATCAGAAACAAAATATAAATCCCATAGTCATGCCCCCAGTGACCTACCTTTTCCAGCCACTTGTATTCTTACAGTTAACACCCAGTTGATACATAAGAACTCATTTGGTTACATTTGACCATTCCCAGGTTGTTTCACACATGAGATTTTGGGGGACACCCAACATCTAAACCATAACATGCGGCCCTTGGTCCCCAACACCTCATCCCCATCTCACAATGCAAAATATATTTAATTCATTTCCAAGACTCTCCATGATCTTACCATCTCAAGAATCACCAAAATGTACAGTCCAAAGTCTCCTGAAAGAAGGCAAACTCTCAGCTCCATAAAAAAAGGCAAATTGCATATATCTAATATATAATGGCACAGAATAAATATTTCAGAGTCACAAAGAAGACTTCTTTCTATAGAGAAGGATGGGACCAGAACAACACTAAAACCCAGCTGGGCAAGCATGTCTGTATCTCCATATCCAGCATCTGCGGCATATGTCATTGTGAGGTTTCCTCCAAAGTGCTCATGTAGCTCCACTCCTATGGCCTTGCTGGTAGCAGCCCACATGACCTCAGTCTAGTCTTGTTTCTGCTCAATTACTGTAGCTTTCCTAGGCAGATGTCCCTCTTTACTGGCATCTCTTAATCTCAGGTTTCTCTGCTTGAATCTTGGCTTCCTTTGTATATCTTCCTTTTCATATCTTCAGGCATCACCATATCAGGGCAGCCAATTAGATCTCTGACTCTTTCATTTTGCTTGGCCTCCCAAGCCTTCTTTTGAAATCTCATTGCCTGCCTCCATGACTCCCAACCACAGCCCCCATGCATTCCCTTAGGACCATCACTATGTCGTTGACACCAAATTCTACCACCATTTTGAGCAACAGACAAGCCTTCTGACATCCGTGTGGCAGCTCTTGCTGAGGACCTGAACAGCTGAGTATGGTGAAAAAATTTCTTAACCTGCCTCCATATGCAAGCAGGGTGTCTCTATTACCTCTTCTTAAAGAAATTTTTACCTTTACAACCTTAAGCTTGAGATGGGTGTTGTCTTAGTAATTTCTGAGAAGCTCTCAAGTCACATCTTCCATTGTTCCTGGGTAAAATACTTAGTATTTCTTTAGAGACTAAAGTGTTTCTTTAATAACCCAAATTTAGTCAAACTTTTATGGCCAAACTCCAAGTTTTTCAAATCTTTCTGCTCTGCTTTCTGCTCCTGATTAACACAGTAAATTTGATTAAAAGTGGCCAGCAATAACCATACCACCATCTAAATGCTGTACAGATTTGAAATTATATCCATCAGATTAATTAGTACATCACTTTTAAATTTAGCCTGGCAAAAAGACTCAGCACAGAAGCAAAATATAGCCAATTTCTTAACCAGAAATAACATGAATGGCCCCAAGTCCAATTTCCAGTTGACTCCTCTTCCTCTGAAACCTTGTGAGCTCAATCTTTATTGTTCAGCATTCTATTGGCATTCCAGTTTTGGAGCTCCCACCAGAATCACGCATTAAGATCTAATTACAACATTCTGAAACTTTTCCAGTTTGCATCTCTAAAGTTTTCAAAATTCTTCCCAACACAAACTATCTCTAAAGGCTTTTGAACACATGATCAGGTTCTTCACAGAAACAATCTCATTTTTCAGGAAAATTTCCACTTTAGTCAGTGTTTTCAATGGTGTAACCAAAAGATCTGACAAGAACAACGTAAAGGACAAGTTTATTTGAGGGTTCATGCTTTCATGGGTCTCAGTCCATAGATGGCTGGCTCAATAATTCTGGGGCTCCAGGAGAGGCAGAATATCATGGTGGAATCCCATGTCAGAGGAAATCTTCTCAGACCATGACCAACAGAAAACAGAGAAAGGTCTGTGCAGGAGACAAAATATAAACCCTAAGACACACTTCCCAATGACCCACATTTTCCAGCCACATCCTATGTTACTACAGTCATCACCCAATTAATTCATATTAGTGGATTTAATCCATGATTGTATTAAAGCTCTAATAATCTAATCATCTAACCTCTGAATATTCTTGCATAGCTTAAATGTCCTGAGTAAACTGTATGACCTAGCAGCCATGATGACCTGAATAGCTTCTATGAGCTGCATAAGTTTTATGGTCTGAGAAGACTCTGCCCTGCTTAGTCCCTAGGATCTTTGTGGCCTCTATGACAGGCAAATCATCTGTTATTTTCATAGCTTCTATGACTTGAAACATTTCTATGGCTTGGGTAGTCTAAATGACCTAATAGTTTATAAGGTTTTTGTAGTCTCTAGACCCTGAGTAGCCTGAATGGTCTGTTCTGCTTCCAAGAACCACCCTTATGACTTGGAGATCCTAAACAATAGCCTCTATGGCTTAACAGCCACTATGACTTGCATTGCCTCTATGACTGAGTAGCCTCTATGATCTGTGTATCCTTTGTGACCTGCATAGTCTTTATGGTCTGAATAATCTTAATGTTCTGAGATTCTTTGACCTGTTTAGCTATTATCCAAGTAGCCTCTATGAAATGAGTAACCTCTATGTCTTGAGTAGATTCTATAGCTTGTGTTGTATCTATGATCTGTATCACCTCTATGACTTGCTTCTTTTCTATGACCTACAAAGCCTCTGTGGCCTGAGTATGACTGGAGTAGTCTCTGTTGCCTCTGAATCCTCAATGGATATAGCTCTATGGAACTGAGAATCTTCTATTGCTAGCCTAACTTTTAGGACATGCATAATCCCTGTGACCTGAGAAACCCCTATAATCAGTGTCATCTCTATGCTTGAGTAGCTTCTACATCCTGCATAGCCTCTATGACCTCTGTAGTATCTATGACCTAAATTGCCTAAATGACCTGAATAGACTATATAACCTCAGTAGCCATTATGATCTTTGTACCCACTATGACCTACATATCCTCTATGATCTGGGTGTCTTTTATAATGTGAGTAGCCCACATGACCTTCCTAGCCTGTATGGCCTTATTAGACTTCATTCACTTAATAACCCCTATGATCTTTGTACCTTGCATGTCCTTCATCACCTCTATGATCTAAAAAGCCTCTAACATCTGCATAGCCTCCATGATAAGCATAACCTCTATTCCATTGTGTAGCTTCTCTAAGACCTGTGTAAGCTTTATGTCCTGTATGGCCTTAAGACCTGAATAGATAGTAAGACCTGTTAGGATCTATGAGCTGAGACATCCAAGGCTTGTGTAGTCTTTATCATGTAGATTATTTTTCCTGCATTTATTCTGTGTCCTTCATAGACTTTATGGCCTACATGGCTTGCTCTTTGATGTGAGTATCCTCTATATTTATGATGCCTCCATGGCCCATGTAGCTTTTATGATCTGAGTAACTTCTATGATCCGTGAAACTTCAAGGACATGCATAGCTACTATTATGAAGCTCCTATCACCTGTGTAGCCTCGATGATGTCCATAGCCACTATGGCCAGTATAGGCTCTATGACCAAATTATATCTATGACCTGCTTATCTTGTATGACCTGCATAGCTTCTGGGTTCTGTGTAATTTTATGACCTATGTTGCCTTTATGGCTTCAGTGGCCTAAATGGCCTCTTTAGCCTCTATGATCTCTGTAGCCACTTTGACATGTGTAGCTTCAAGACCAAGAAAACACTTTGGCCAGCCTTTCCTCCCCTAAATAATCTTAATAACCTTCATCACCTGTGTTTCCTTTATTTTTTGTGTAGCTTTGATGATCTGCATAGTTTTCTGTGTCCTGATTATCCTGTGTAACTGTATATCCTTTATGTCTCGAGTGGTCTAACTCAACTGAGAAAAACCTGTGATCTGTTCTCTCAAGGGACCTAGTAGCCTCAGTTTTCTGAATGGCCTCTGTAGCCTCTGTGCCCTTATTAGACTTGACTTGTGTAGCTTCTAGGATGTACCCATATCTGTGACCTGAATTACCTGTACTACTTTCATACACTCTATAAATTGAATCTCCCAAATATTTTGCAAATCTTCTGTGGCCTGAGTAGCCTCTACTACCTGTGTAGCCTCTATGGCCCAAATAGCCATTGTGACCTGTATCTTCCATGAACTTTGTAGACTGTATGATCTGAGTAGCCCTAGAACCTGCATAAATCTTTATGGCCTGAGTAGCATCTATTACAGGATAGCATCTATGACCTGTGTAGACTGTGAACCAAGTGGCCTCTGTCACAAGCATAAACTTTCTAAGACTCTTTAAAGTCTCTAAAGCTTTGTAGGTTCTATGGCCTGTGTAGCCTCTATGGCCTATGTAGCCTGTATGACTTGAGTAGCCTCTATGACCTACAAAGTCTTTTCAACCTGAGTAGCCCCTATGACCCAAGTAACCTCTTAAAACTGAGTAGCCTTTATAAATAGCATAACTTCTATGACCTGCATAGCATATATGGCTTGCACAACCTCTATTTCTGGTGTATCTGTCTGGTCTCAGTAGCCTCTGTGGCCTGCATAACATCTATGACCTGCATATCTTCCATGATTTGCATATACTCTATGACTTAAGTAGTCTATATGGCCTGAGTGGCTCCTATGAATTATTTAGCAGCTACGGCCTGAGAAGTCTCTTATGCCTTGTACCCTCCATATGCTTAGAACATTGTGAAAACTGAGTAGCCCCTATAACAGCATTACTGTTGTTACCTCATAATCACTAAGATTTTTATAGCCTGTATGGCTGTGTAGCATCTATGACCAGTACAACATCTAGGGCCTGTATTTCTTCCATGTCCTACATAGCCTTCATGGCCTGGGCAGATATATGACTTACATCACCTTGGGTTTAAATAGCCTCTATGACCTAAATAGCATCTGTGAATTCTGGCATTTCTATGGCACAAGTAAGCTCTATGGCCTGAGTTGCCTGTATGTTCTAAGAATACTCTTTGGCCTTTGTGGCCTTTATGACCTGATTTGCCTCTATGAACTGCATAACTTCTAACAACTGAGTAACAACTAATCCTTCTTAGCCTTTGTGACATAGTAGCCTCTGTATGATCAGGGTAACCTGTAGTACTTGCAGTATCTTTATGGCTTGAATATCTTAATTCAATTGTATAATCTCTATGTTCTTAGTGACCAAAATGACCTTAGAAGTTCCTATCATCTTTATATCCTCTATGACATGTGTATGCTCTATAGACTGTGTACCCTCTACAGGCTGAGTAGCTTCCATGACCTGAATATTCTTTTGGACCTGAGTGGCCTCTATGGGCTATGCAGGGAGGAGACTTTATAACAAAAGTAAATTCTATGTACTGAGTGGCCTATCTTCTGAGTAGCCTCTCTGACCTACATAGCCTTTATCACCTGAGTATGACTACTATAGACTCTGTAACCTATCTAGCCTTTATGACCTGAGTAGATGAAGTAACCTCTGTAGCCTCTGTGCCCTTATTAGCCTAAATGACATTAGTAGCCACAATGACCTGCAAATCCTTTATAACTTGTGTTGCCCTATTACCTGCATAGCCTCTATGACCTGAATAGTCTTTTTGGACTGTGTAGCCTCTATGGCTTGAGTAGCCTCTATAAACTGCATAGACTCTTTGACCTACAGACCCTCTATAACCTGAATAGTTCCTATGACTTGTGTAGCATATTTCACCTGAGAATCCTCTATTGCTTTTGTATCATCTATGTCATGAGCAGACTCTTGGAACTGAGTAGCTTCCATGACTTTTGTAGTCTGTAAGACCTGAGCAGACTTATAAATATTCTATATCATTTTTAGACTTCATTACTGAATAGCTTACTCCATGACCTCAGTGGTTCTATGAGCTTAGTTTCCTCTCCTGATTTGTGGAGCCCCAATGGCCTAAGTAGGCTCTGTAGTCTAAGTAGTTTCTATGGCCAGGGTAATCTCATTGACAGACATAGCTTCTCTGATGGGTAAATTCCTTATTGCCTGCATATTCTTCACAATCTGCATAGCCACAATGGCCAAAGTAACCTCTAGGACCTGTATAACATTTATGAAATATGTGTCTTCCATGGCCTGCATAGGTCCTATGACCTGTGTAACTTCTATGATATGTATACCTCTAGGACCTGTTTAGCTTCTTTGTCTTCTGTGGTCTGTATGGCCTTAGGCCTGAATAGACTACAGAACCTTATCTCTAAGATCTACTTAGCCAATATGCCCTGAGTAGCTTCTAGAACCAAGGTAGCCTCCATGACCTATTTTACACCCACAACCTGCCTTTCTGCAATGACTTGCATAGCCTTTATGGACTTATGACTTGCATAGTCTCTATGCCTGAGAAACCTGTAGGACATGAATAGTCCATATGGCTTGCTTATAATCTATGGCCTTATTAGCCTCTATAGACTTCACAGTCTCTATGAACCTCATAGGCTTTATGGTCTAAATAGTTAAATTACCTCAGTAGCCACTATGACCTTCAAAGGCTTTATGCCCTGAGTATCTTCAGTGAACTGTGTGGCTTCTATGACCTTAGTAATATTAACTGTATACTTCTATAACCTGCATATTCTCTATAGCCTGTGTTGTCTATTATGACCTTGGTATGTGTTATGACCTCTGTATCCTATATGAACTGAGTAGTCTAATTGACCTACTTAGCCTCAATGGCCTTAGTAAACTAAATGACCTTAGTATATTTTATGACCTCAGTAGCCTCTGTTACCCACATAGGCTATGTGCTTGAGTAGCCTCTATGAACAGTGTAGTCTTTATGACCTATGTAGCCTTTATGGTTTGAGTAGCTTAAATGACCTTCATATTCTCTATGACCTTTGTGGCCTGTATGACCTTACCCCTTATTACCTGATGAACCTCTATAAACTATACAAACTGTGGCAAAGAAGCCTCTGTGTCTTCTGTATTTCTATGAGCTTAGTAGACTATGACCTCTGTATCATCCTTGGCTTGGGTACCCTTTTTAACTTATGAAGATCTTTATGGCTAGAAAAGCCTTTATGGCCTGTGTAGCTTCTATGATATAAATCACCTCTATTTTCTGTGTTCCTTCTGTGACCTGAATAGTCTCTATGACTACAGTAACCTCTATGACCTGCATAGAATCCAGCCTCTCTCTATGGCCTGCAAAGCCTCTACGACCTCTGTAGTCCTTATAACCTGTGTAGCCTAAATGACATCAATAATCTCTGTGACAAGAGAATCCACTATGACCTGTGTAGTCTCTATGGCCTGAATAGCCACTATGAACTGCATAGCCTCTATGGCCTGAGTATTCTCCTTGGCAGAATGACCTGCATAGTCTCTATTACCTGCATAACTTCTTTGGCCTTATTAGCCTCGAGAACCTACATAGCCTCTTTGGCTTGAGTAACCTTACATCATAAACACTCTCTATGACTATAGTAGCCTTTATAACTTTCATAGTCTTTGTGATTTCTAATGTCTCTGTGGCCAAAGTGGGCTCTATGCCCATGAGCAGCCTATGTAGCCTGAGTACCATCTTTGGACTATATTACCTCTATGACCTGAGTTGTTTCTATAAACTGTATAACCTCTGCAAGCTGCTTCTCCTCTACCAACTGAGTAGCATCTATGACCTGCATATCCTCTGTGACATAGTAGCTTCTAACCAGCATCCCCTCTATGGCCTGTGTAGTTATTATGGCCTGAACAACCTAAGTGACCCATGTAGCATAATGACCTTAATAGTCCAACTGGTTTTTGTAGCTATATGAGCTTTGTAGCGCCTATGATCTGCATAGCCTCTATGATTTCTAGCCTCTAGGCTCATGTATCATCTTTGACTTGAGCACACCCTTTATGACCCAAGTAGCTACTTTGACCTTCATATGCTCTATGATATCTGCAGCCTTTGTGACCTAACTAGACTCTATGGCCTGAGTAGCCTTTGTGATTTGAGTAGCTTCTCTGGCCTGCAATACCTCTATGACTTGAGTAGACTCTAGGATATGCATAGCCTATATGACATTGATGATATTTAATTATCAATAATTAGTACTTTCAAAGGCATTATCCAGTTCTTATGTTTTCTTTGCTTCCTCTTTGCCTCATTCACATCCAATTTTTTTCTTCCCTGCTATTACTCATCCCAATTTGTTGTATTGCAGAACCTTCAAATATGATTTCAAATTTTTTAACTTACAACATCTCTTTATGGTTCCACCTAGCATCATAACAGTCAAACATTCAGGATTCCCTGTGTAATCTGGAAACTCCTTTTCAAATCCCAGGTCCACATTGTCCCCAAGCATCATTACTTTTCTGCTCTAGGAGAAACACTTATGTAGTTTTTAGGCAAGAATGTATCAGCCGACAGAATTGGATAAAACTTTGGTGGGGGAAGAAAATCACTGAATACAGCTCTAAATTGCCAGCAGCAAATATAACAGAAAAAAGATTCAGGAAGAAGAAACTATCTAGAGGTCCAGGAAGAAGCAAGTGTCTGGAGCTGCATTGGTGATACTAGTCGCAGAGCTTCCTGCATCTGCAAGGACTATTCCTGAAGTTTGGGATCTGTCAAAGTCGTGTGCAGAATATTCATGCAAAAAAAAGAAAAGAAATACCTTTGAGATGAAGCAAGAATGCCAAACTAAGAGTACATGAAAAGAGCTTAGGGTGAAATTTCAACCCAGGACACCAATACCAAGTACAAATACAAACATAAATGTCAATCCAAGGAACTAAACTTTTATACCTCGACTTAAAAACTTAGGAAACTATTATCTCATGTGTTGACTCAAAACCAAGCTCATTCATTCTCTTATATGCTACAGGATATAAAGTTTCTGATACAAATTGAAGTAATCCATCACTTTCCTTCTTAGTCAAATAGATGCTATATTTATACCACTTGTTGAATCCACTTTCTTCCCAGAGTTATATATTAGAAGACATTAGCACAATCTAGCATAAGGAAATTGTTTGCCATGTATTCATTACAATTACTTTAAGTAATTGTTCTTTTTGTTATTCCACTGGAGCAAAAAATATGCAACATTTTGACTCTAGGGACCTGAAGCATTGAGGTCTGATCCACTTTTGTAACTTTAATTACTATACTCCTCTCACTTCACCTTTCTATTGTCCAATTTTCTGTGCTACTCATTGTGCTGTGAGCCTTTCTTCAGTATGAAAGCTCTCACAGGCCCATGGTTAGTCAAAAAGATATTACTTTTAACTCACATTATGACCACAGCATGTTATTTTTGCTACTTCAGACACAAAATGAGTTCATTCTCCAATGTGTACACTCAGGCTTACCTTAAGAAACATAATAGCAGACCTCATTAAAAGGAGAAAAGCAGTCCTGAGATCCATTAGCTGGGTACTACTCATCTATGCTCAAATGTGTGGCAAGGAGCTAGCCCTTGGTGCTCTCCTACTGAATAATTTCACAGAACATCAACATCAGACAAGACCCTTTGTGTCAGTAGAGTCAAATAAATACAAGATCATTCTATAATCACTTGTGAACATAGTCAAAATCCTGAGTATTGTCCTTACTACAAAAAAATGACCAAATATTCCCTACTTTGGCTATTACCAATGATTGCTGCTGCTTCTTAAAAATTCTTTACCAGGGCTGGGGTTGTGGCTCAGTGGAGAGTGCTTGCCTAGCATGTGTGAGACACTGGGTTCAATTCTTGGCACCATATATAAATAAATAAATGCTCATTGACAACTAAAAATATATTTTTTAAAAAATCCTTTACCAGTTGTATCCTGTCCTTGTGATTCCGCAAGTTACTAGTGACAAGTTCTACTTCCTCACATGTTGAAGTTTGAACAATGGAGAAGCACATCTGTTGGGTGTGTAGGAGACTCCCTGCTGAAGTTAAGTCTCCAGAGAACATTATGAAATCCCTTACCACTCTCCCTCCTCTCTGAAGGGTGCCAAGCTGAAGAGCATGAAATTCAAAGGTTTTTCTTGATCAATATCCACTGGACAGAGAGTCTGCTCTCTTTTTCTGAGTCACCCTGCCAATCAGCACCCTCCACACCGCCTATGCAACCTTTCTTAAGCCAAAGCTTGAAAGCTCACACTATCTGCCCTCTTCCTCTTCCTCTCAGCCCTCTTCCTCTTCTTTCTCTCTTCTACTCTCTCTCTCTGCTCTTGTAATGCCAGATTCATGGGACCCCAATAGACCTCCAGAAGCCAAATCCAATGCAATCACACAAGAGTGTTTATTGCAAGCTTGAGCCTGGACTCACAACCCTTTCTGAAGCAGCTGTATGGAGAAGTGGGATTTTATAGGTTTTGAGGGGGATACTCTATGCATCACAACATCACACAACAAATCATTCCATACTCTGGGAAAGTCAAAAAACAACTCTTAACATTGATTAGCACATTCACTGGTGGGAACAAGTTGGGTAGGGGTGATTGGTTAATACAAGAGGGGGATTCATTTGAACTAATTGGTTTAATCCATGAGAGGTGTACATGCTAAACCACATAGTTTCCTAACACATTATCAACCACTGAGACTACTGTGGGGTCATCTGGCATCCCAGGTATTTTCCCTGTCTCACGCCAACTGGTGGTTGCGAGGGGGTTGCTATGGGTAGCATAACTGAGTCAGGGACACCTGGCACCAGAGATCTCTCCTGTTATTTGCAGACAAACAACTCAGCAGGATGGATATGTGCTTAGGAGCATTCTGTGCATTTTTCCAAGGACAAGGGTCACGCCTCCTCCCTCTGGACAGTCCTTGAGCTAGAAGCTGTTTTCAAAAATGGAATTGTTATAGGGACAAAGGAGGCAAGGCACTGAAGATAGCAGGTAACAAGTTTTATTTGGCTGTAGCCAGGTTCAGAGGGCACAGCTTTTGCTGTAATCCATTAATCCCCTGAACCCTGAGTTCAGGGAGTTTCAGAGTTTTATAGCCAGCATGTAAGGGGAGGGGCTCAGAAATTCACAGTCTGCAGAAGTTCACATAAAAGCAGCTTTTCCTTTCACTGTTTTGAGCAAGTTAACTCTTCAAGGACAACAACTGAGAAGGGGAGAGCTTCTTCTCCCCTTTCTTCTCTCCCCCTGCCAGCTGATACCATGGAGCCCATTTGTAACTTGTCTTAAAAATGTAGACATCTCTGTGAAGCCCAGCTCAAGGCCAGAGGCCTTGTTTGCACATTTCTTCAAAGTACTATACTGGATACCTTTGTGAAAAACTAGTAAGGGAGTGTTCAGCACCTGGAGTGCTAGTATCTTCTCAGCCAGTGGCCAAGTAAAACAGGGCAACATGAAAATAGGAAGTTTATCTACAATGGACTCTTTTGCAGAGACTCTTTTGCTGACAGCCCTAATGTTAGTCTGGGTGAAGATTTCTGGAGAGGCCCAGTTAAGATGTTTCAGTGGAGAAAGCAGGTGCCACGTCAGAGTCACATTAGTTTCTCACTAGATTCCTCTGCTCTCTGCTCTCTTTCTCTCTGCCCTCCTCCTTTCCTCTCTCTGCTCTCTGCCCCTCCTTTTCTTCCTCTGTGGGCAGCCTCCCAATGAAATATCTTGGTTGAATCTCTGTCCCTGGTGAGTCACTTGCCTTTCACATCAAGTCAAGCATATGAAGAAGGGTTTATTTAAAAAGAGGTAACACAGATTTCTCCCTCAAGGGAGAAGGGGGCCATAGCTGGTATCCTGGTATCCAAAGAAGTGAAGTGTTCTGCCATTTTTGTATGTCCTAGGTTTCCTTTGTTCTCTTGCCTTTTTTTTAATATTTATTTTTGAGTTGTAGCTGGACACAATACCTTTACTTTATTTATTTATTTTTATGTGGTGCTCAGGATCAAACCCAGACCCCTGCACATGCTAGCCACAACCCCAGCCCTATTCTCTTGCCTTTCCCCCCTTATCTTTCTCCTTCCTGCCTATGTGACTAGGCCCAGAACTAGGCCTAGGAATGTTTGGTGGGATGGCCCAAAGGTAGGAAACAGATGGGCTAAAGGGGGAAGGGCAGGATGGAGTAGCTGAGGACACATTAACAACCTTATAGCTCCCTGTAGGGAGGAGCAATTCCTGGGATAGGTTACCTTGGCAACAGGATGGAGCAGGGGTAGATTCTTGATAAGGGTGGAGGAAGGGCTCTGAAGGAATTAACATTTCAATCCCTCAGGGAACAGTTTCCAACTTCCAAGACTCACTCAAAATTAGTCTCCATGGTTTGACCTAACTCGATTTATCTATCTATATTTATTGCCTGTCTAATTCTGGCTTCACTTGGCCTAGTCTTTCATGCTTCCAGAATCCATTTCATTTTTCCAGAAACTGAATCTTTCAATCTTCCATAAACAAATCAGAGAATGCATTCTCTTTTTTTCTTTCTTGCAGTGATGGGGTTGAACTCAGGTCCTCACCCATGTAAGTGCTCTTCCAATATGCTTGTTTCCCTGGCTCAAGATATTAGTTATAGAGTTATCCACAAATCCTCACAGCACTCAATGCAGAGAAAATGACCAAATCCAATTTTGTTCACAAGAAACAGGACACTGATAGTGAGAAGATGATATTGAGCCAATTCATTAAAAAAGGGCTGAAACAGGAACCAGGATATCTAAGCTATAGTCAAGACCTCAGGACTTCCAAGCTGGGTTTGACTCTACACTTGGAGCTGATTAAAGGAAGGTCTTAGAATTCATACTTAAAAATCACAAAGTGGAGAGGCAAAGGAGGAGAGCACAGTGGTAGTCAGTATCCAGCTCCATTGGTGATCAGTAGACATCAGTTTAGGATTCATCTCCATTGTCACCATGCCAGCTGCTCTGCTCTTCAACAAACTGTTCACAGTGCTGAAGCTCCAGGCATTTTGCCAGATGCTGGCAATGAGGAGGTGAAGGATATCACTGTCCTTTAGTCAGATCAGGGAGGCAGGTGTGGAGACAAATGATATGACATCAGAAATGACACCTGACCTATGATGAACCCACTCCAAGACAGTGAGTAGCAAATATGGCCACCTGGAATCCATCCCCTTTAATCAGTGTTTCTACTCTTTCTGGAAAGACAATTAATTGCGAATATTATATGGGCTTAAGCAGATACAAATATAAATATTAGTTTTGTGTAAAATGGAGACATTTCATATCAATAAGTGAAATAATATTGGGATTTGAAATTTTCATATAGAGAGGAAATTGTGAGCATCTCTACCTCATACCCAAAAGTAATATAAGCCATAAATAAGGACCTAAATATAAAAATTTAAATTTCACTACAAGAAAACACAGAATATCTATGACATTTCAATCACAAAGAATTTCTTTTTTCTTTTTTTATACTGGGGAGTGAATCCAGGGACACTCAACCACTGAGCCACATCCCCAGCCTTTTTTTGTATTTTATTTAGAGACAAGGTCTCATTAAGTTGAATTAGGGCCTTGCTAAATTGCTGAGGCTAGCTTTGAACTCTCTATCTTCATGCCTCAGCCTCCTGAGCTGCTGGGATTACAGGCGTACACCACCATGCCCAGCCAGACAAAATTTCTTAAACAAATTTTGGAAATTAGATATTATAAAGTAGATGTCATTGAAAAAAAAAATGATGCATTTAACCTTATTGAACTGTCTACATCTGTTGATCAAATACAAGAGATAATTTAAAACTGGCATTACTCTTGGAGAAAACATAGTAATAAAAGACAAATATACAGGATATATAATAAAGCATATGTATATTAATAAAGTTCTAAAGTTTGCAGATTTAAGAAAAAAGATTTTGACTTTGTTGAGCTTAATTTATTAAAGGTCACTAAATGTTTATAACAAACAACAAAAATAAATTAATAAAAAATAGATATTGTGTCTAACAACACAAAAATTTAAAAAAATATATAGATTCTGCAAGTGAGCCATATATAAGCATCTGAATGCTTAACAGATACTCAATCCTTTGCCACTTCTCTCAGCCCTAACACTGTTTCTCCTGATCTAGAGGCCAAAATCATGGACCATTTACTCCTGTGTGAAGCAGGTTCTGAATTCTGCAGAGATGACACTGAGATCCCAGTTGCTTTGATACTGAGCTCAGAAGATTCTAGGCCATGGCTACTCCCCTACATTTCTACTGGGAACTGCTCTCTAGGCCATGGGGGGCTGCTATATTGGGCTTCACCTTGACACAGTCAGTGGCCTATCGCACAGATACTAAGAAACATGCCTAGTTCCTCCTACCTGCCTGCCTAGAACCCTATGCCCATGGCACAGAAAAACTCAAATTCAGCCTCAGGAGAGTGCCATGCTGCAAAGCAACCATGAAGTCACCTGTCCTGGCAGCTTCTCTTGGTCACATCCATGTAGTCCTGGAGAGAGGCTCCCCAGAAACATGCTGATCTTTAACCCTGGGCCATGATCACTGAGTCCTACAAGTACTGAGTATTCAATCTGAGGGATTCTGTTTATTATCCCTTTCAGACAAATATAAGATTTCTCTCTTACAAATGTCTCTTTGTTTACTTACTAATTGGCAAGAGATATTGTTTTATAGGCCCTCATAAATATTTGATTCTCTTGTTCAACAGTAGACAGAATGAAGGGAGAACAGAGATGGAGGAGTGCTGCATGGGGTGGGGGACAAAGCTCTGATTCTAAGCTGTGCTATGGACTTGATATAAGAGTCTTAGAGAGGGGCTCCTCTTGCTTTGGTGGGCAGAATTATGGAAGGTATCCAGGTGGAACAATGCAAAAGAGCCCAGCTGTTGGCCTCAAACAAATCTATCCAAGTATAGAAAAGAATGTGTGGCAGGAGTTCCTTAAGTGGGAAGTGTGTCTCCTTGAATAGTACTTTTGTTCTGCATCTACTTAAGGAAGGGCCTGGAAGTCTCCAGTTTCTAATGCCTTCACACAGCTGCCCCTGCCCAGCACAGCCTCTCCCAGACACTGGCCCCATTCAGATTAATGTCACTCAGATATGATTTAATACCCACCAGGGAGAGGAGGTTTTAGAGGGCAAAACTTCTGCTTCTGGTTTCTGGATCTCTGTGTTAATGCAGTTAATATATATATAGAAAATATAAAAATGTCTGTTTAGACAATTTATTTCTTGATTGGAAAGCTTATATGAAAGGAAAACTGTAAAAATCCATAAAAATTTGAAAGGCAATATTTTTGCTGAAATAAAAATGTTAAACTAACTTGATAAGAACATCCTGAAAACAGAATATTTTAATACTTGTATTAAATGTATTTTATGAATGTAAATGTATTTTATGAATGAAACCTAAGTCCATTCTTTTGTGGTTGTTAAAAGTAAAAGGGATTGTAACAAGCTAAAAGGCAGCAAGAGGAATGTTAAGGCACAGTTGTGTTCCTTTTGCCTTTAGGAACAGAAACTGAACACACTTAGTTTAAGCAGGAGGGATGAGGATAACTCATAATTTGATCAAAAAGCAAAGATAGATTTACGACTGAACATCAAAGAATGTCTCAAAAACACACAGCAACAGACTCACAAAAAGAGACTTTAAGAGATTAGAAAAAACTGGATCAGGAGGCCATCAAGCCCAAAGCAAACCTCTTCAGAGCCACAAAGGCCCCAGCAAATGTCAGAATACTGGGTCACTTCAAGTGTTTGTGGGAAATGTGTGCATGCAGTACTGCACAAGACTATTGTTGGAAAGTACATGCTGTGTTCACCCTAAAAAACAATCTGGTAATGCTCAGAAAAGTTCAGGTAATACTCTTTTGAGGAAACAGTTATGTTTATAGGCACGTGCCTTAGGTAAATGCTCCCACAGGTGCATAGGGACAATTGTGTGTGGTGATAGGGGACAGCAGAAATACAAATGTCCATTGCAGGACAATGGAGAGGTAGAGTGTGCTAAGGCACATCAGAGGCTACTGTGTCAGAGTTCAAAGCTGCAGGTGAAATGTACATAAAAAGATCTTAGTAACTCACAAAGAAGGGCTTTGATTGCAGATTAGTAGTAGAGTTCTTGCCTGGCATGCATGAGGCCCTGGGTACACTTCCCAATGCTACCACAAATAAATAAATAAATTAATTAATTAATTAAAAATTCATTCTTAATAAAACTATATATGTCTCCTGAAACTTTTTACGTCAAATGAAAATATAATTACCTATAGAATGAATCATTCCTCTTCCTATAACTTGTCCAAGGTGATCTGTGAAAATGGTTCACTATTGTCTTGATACATAAAACACCACAAAATCTTACAAATAATGAGGTTCAAATCTTTGTGTTCACTTTTAAAACACAAAGAAACTGCCAAGGTCTTCAAGGATATGCATATCCAAAGGGCCACCAAGTGTCTGAAAGATGTCACTTTAAAGATACAATGTGGGTTGGCATAGTGGTTCAGGAGCAATAGAGACTGAGACAGGAGATTCCAGAGTTCAAGGCCACCCTCAGCAACCTCATGAGGGTTTATGCTACTTAGTGAACCCTGTCTTAAAAAAGAAAATTTAAAAAGACCAGGGGATTAACTAAGAATTAAGTACCCCTGGGTTCAGTCATCAGTAACCAAAAAAACAAAAATAAACAAAAAAATGTGTGCCGTTCCACTGTTAAAATGGTAGAGTTGATTGGTGTGTCTAAAGAGTAGAACTGACATAGGGTCCATAGACCAAAAAAAGTACTCAATTTTGGCAGACATCTTTAAATGTGGAAGAGTAATGCTAAACTTGAGGATTTAGATATGAGTTTCTTGGTCATTTAATGTATCCAATGAGTAAAGAACCTAGATATACTGCCACATTTACAGAGCTCATGGCCAGATTAACCCATACATGAATTCCCCTGCCCCATTGAGATGACCCTTACTGAAAAAGAATTGTTTCCTAAACCTGAAAAAAATGAACACAGGCATGAAAACAAACACATGCACAGAAAAGAAACACAAAGAAACAAACAAACAAACAAATAAACAAGAACAAAAAGAAAAAGAAAAAGAAAGATGTCTCTAAATTGCTGAGACTGGCCTTGAACTTTAAATCCTCCTGCTGCAGGCTCCAGAGTCACTCAAATTACATCTGTGCTGCAGCAGAGCTGGCTAAATATACATTTAAATAAAATAGAAATGGGATGAATTGCTATAAAAAAAAAGGAAAGTAGATAAAGAGGAACAACTGAGGATAAAATACTGCTATTTATATTAGAAAAGGTTAGGATTGGGGGGGGGGGGAACTGTGGAAAATGTGAGATTAACTCCATTGATTTGTCCTTTAGACAGGAAAATCATAGGAAATTTAGATGCACTTTAATGCAGAAAATCTAGGCATAGAATAGAAAATTTACAATTCTAGGGTCTGGGATTGGGTCTCAGTGGTAGAGCACTCACTAGCATGTGTTAGGCACTGGGTTTGATCCTCACCACTACATAAAAATAAAGAAATAAAGAAAATGTGTCCATCTATAATTTTTTTTCAAAAAGAAAAATTACAATTCAAAATAGCCATAGGACTCTCCTTTTCTCAACACAACCTGCTCCCCTTACTCATTTCCCTACTTAGCCATGAATGCTTTAAAATTTAGCTTCTTCATCCAGTTGAAGGATGAATTAGCTTACGGTCTTAAGACTATGATCCAGCACCACTGAGTCTGGTCTCTAAAACCAGGCAATCCCTGCACATATGGGGAGAAATAGCTGGGTTCAATAATCCATTCAGGTAATCCCAGCAAATGAAAAGACTGAATGAAGAAAAACACATGTTTGAGGCCATACTAGGCAACATGGCCAGATCTTGTCTAAAAACAGAAAATAAAAAGGGCTAAGAAGAAGCTCAGTGGTTTAAAGCCTAAGATTCAATCACCAGCATGACTGGAAAAAACAAAATGCGATGCAGGATTGGACAGTCATTACTTTATGTGGTTGGGTTTTTTTTGTTTGTTTGTTTTGGATACCAGGAATTGAATTCAAGGGCACTTGAGATTGGGTCCACATCACCAACCCTATTTATTTATTTATTTATTTATTATTTTTTAGTATTTTATTAGAGACAGGGTCTCACTGAGTTCCTTAGCACTTCAGTCTTACTTAGGCTGACTTTGAACTCAAGGTCCTCCTCCCTCAGTGTCCCAAGACACTGGGTTTATAGCAGTGCATCACTATGCCTAGCTAATTTGTCTATGTTTATCTGAAATAAGGAGAGAATTTTTTATAATGATTTGAAACTGCCAAGGACTGGAGCCTGTCTTGCTACCCACACCCACCCACCTTTTCACTATCTAATTCAATCAAAACCAAGCAATTTCAACAATGCCTTCAGGATTAGTCCATTTGCACCTTAATCCTAACAGGTTCTTCAATCACTTTGTGATGCAAATGAAGGTCCCAGGAAAGTGATTGGATATGTCTTCTGAGGTCAGCTACAAGACAGACCATTATAAAAAGGTGCAGTCCATACCAGACTGAATCATTTGCTCCTTTTCCTAGTCCAGGAACACACCTTGGCCTGGTAGGGAAGCTGAAACTATGGCAGCCCCTCTGTCAACCTCAGGATCCCTGACTCCCAGGAGGGCATGTCCAGAGACCAACATGCCACCAGGCCTGAACCCAGAACAGGCATGGACCTGGGCAATGGATAACTTTCCTGCTCTGAGCCGCCACTCCTGCCAGTGCCTCCAGAGCTGTGGAGATGTGAATGTTTTGGTAAGCTAACTATCTCACTGGGCCTACACAGAACAGGGAGCTGTCTTTGGGGATCTGAGAGTAGTGGACTAACGGAATATGTTGTTACACAGGAGCAGAGAGTTGAGAGGGGCCAAAAAATGAGGTCTAGACCTGAGCATCCAGGAGCCAATCACCTCAAGAAGAGGCAAGCCCTACCATCAGTGCAGCCCAATGGACTCTGAACCTCCCAGGAGGTGCCAGTGCCTGGGCTATTGGACAGACACACACTCAGGCTGCCTCTTGGAGCCCAGCTCATCCTTGGAAGCTGCTGAAAACTGAGGCTTACATCCCAGAGGAACCCAGAATAGAAAGGAACCCCAGCCTCGAGGATGCCTTGCAGTACAATATCCATCAGCCAATGCCCTGGAAGGAGCCTGAAGGACTCCAGTGGGGATCCTCATACTGTCCTTGTGGACTCATGCACTGGGACTGTGCCCTGTATGCCTAGGAGCTTTGGCTGTGCTGATCATTCTTATTTTGTTCTTTCTCTCCTGAATGAATTAAAGGTTCTTCAATAAGAAAAAAAAATCTTTGTGTAATTAATTTGATAAGGAACTCTTCTTTTAGTTGGACTGAGAATTCTCATAGTTTCTAATCTGATTAAATTTTTCATGATAATTAAACCCATTCCTTTATTCACTGGTTGTCTATTGATTTTGAGGGGGTGAGTCAGGATGGGGAGCTGTATAGCTGGGTCTGGGGCAAGAAGGAGATAATTACCCAGGTCAGAGCTGTGGGCTGATCCCAAGGGCATCTCTGAAGATATGAGGGTAGGGTGCTAACAGAGTGTGTAGTTGGGTGGCCACTTGCTGGTGTTTCTTCAAAACTGAATGTGACCTTCTTGAACTCTGGAGAGAACCAGCATCAATAAGTTTCCTTTAAATGGTCTCCAGTTACATTACCTAGGAAAGAAGACCAAATGAAATCTCTAGTCTTGGGCCTTCTTAGTTGACAACCAAGGAATCCAAGACATCAGCTATAGGTCAGACATGCCCAGGCAGTTACAGAATCCTGCCCTGGTGGGCTCTGTCCAGTGGTGGGTGTAAGGATGGCCTTAGGCCTTAGCATAGGCAACTCCATTTTAAAACTTCAGTTTGAAACCTGTAGTATCACCAGGCATGTCTACCTACAGAGCCCTCTAATATGGCCCTCAGACACAAACTAGTCACTTCTCCCTACCCTGACAAGCTCAGAGTTGAGTCTCTCCTATGTTGCACTCACTCTGATGAAAGCAAGAAGCAAAAAAAATCAGGGTGGGGAAAAACAGACCAGATGCTTTAACCCCAGAGCAAATTATGCCACTGAGAAATCTGGTGGCAGCTGGTGAAATTGAAAGGGTGGTCAGAAGCCCCAAAATTTAGTATAAATGATGGAGCAAATGAACAGACATTCAGCCAGCTGACACTGATGCACACAAACCTGAGAGCCTGATGAGGACCTAGAATTACATCCCAACTCTTCTCATCTGCCTGATCCTCTGCCTTGTTCTCACCTCTCTCAAATTCTACAGCAGCCTCTTCACTCTAGTGAGAAAAGGACTTTTCCCTATGACCACCTCCTCAGCCAGCCATCAGCTCCACCCCAGGAGAAGCCTGCCTTAATTTCTGACCTGATCACCGTGGTCAAAGTAAGCATTCATCTGCTGGACTTAGAGCCCAAGGCTTGAGACTTTTGATATGAAACTTAAGCTTAGCATGCAGAGGGAATTTCTATCATTAGCATGTCATGATAAAGTGTGATTTTAGTGCTTAGAATTAATCTAGAGTTGTTTGCTGTGAGTTGATTATGTTTATTGAAGTGCTAACATTAAGGATTGTCAGTTCCTTGATTAAGAATCTATAGAGGGGCTGGGGATGTGGCTCAAGCGGTAGCGCGCTCGCCTGGCATGCGTGTGGCCCGGGTTCGATCCTCAGCACCACATACAGACAAAGATGTTGTGTCTGCCAAATACTAAAAAATAAATATTAAAATTCTCTCTCTCTCTCCCTCTTTCTCACTCTCTCTCACTCTTTCTTTAAAAAAAAAAAAAAGAATCTATAGAGTAAAATTGTATTGAATGATTTGAGTGAATAAAGCATTGAAAATGGCAGAAGCACATGGACATTATTTATTTCTCCCCCTGGACTGCATAATAAGTTGCACCTTTTGCCCATCATGACAGTGGAGTCACATGGCAAACATCAGTTTGCTCAGGTTGCTTTAGCCAGCTATCATCAGCAGGGTGCCATGATGTGTACCAGTAGTCCAAGCTACACAGGAGGCTCAGACAGGAGCACTGCTTGAAGCCACCTTGAGCAACAGAGCAATATGCTGTCTCAAAAAATAAAAAGATAAATTACTATACACTGGGCTGAGCTTCAAGGGATGTAAATGCCTTCATTAGCATGGACATGGACTTTTAATTTTCCTGTTT
The DNA here is from genome assembly GCF_047511675.1 of Marmota flaviventris. Classification (NCBI taxonomy): domain Eukaryota; kingdom Metazoa; phylum Chordata; class Mammalia; order Rodentia; family Sciuridae; genus Marmota; species Marmota flaviventris. The sequence continues at coordinate 336,981 of NW_027287685.1, forward strand.
CCTGAAATCCAGTAGGTTTTAGATGAAGGGATTTGGATTTAGAGGGGCTTAGGTACTAGTCTTCCTGAACAGTGGGATCAGACCTGTTTGTCTTTTTTTCTCATCAGCTTAATTGAGTGTTAATTTTCCATGACAGGGAAAGAGGGTCAAAGAGGAGTTGGAGTGTTTTTGTGGTTCAGATATAGAGAGAACATTCCATGTGATCACCTTTACTTCTAAAGACTTAAAGTCTAAATCAGCTTTTCTTCCTCTCCCACTCCTTGTTGATTTTTTTTGAAACTTGGGGACAATGAAAGGATAGGGCTCCACAATAAATAAAGGCAGGAGTCTAGGTGTAGTGGTCCAGTACTGTAGTCTCAAGGACTTATAGTTTGAGGGAGGAGGGAAACAAGTTCAAGGCCAGCCACAGTAAATAAGGAAGTCCCTGTCTCAAAAAAAAAAAAAAAAAAAAAAAATTAGAGATGGAGCTGAGGGATAGAGGCCTTGTTGACCATATGTGAAGCCCTTGATTCAATCACCAGCACCACCAAGGGGAAGAAAAAAAAAAAAAAAAAAAAAAAAAAAACACAATAAGACATGACCACATATGCCACTTCCCAACATTTCGAGACATTGAGAAATTTTATATTTTACAAAAGTAGTTGTACAAAAGGACATCTTTTCATTTTTGAGAAAGTTTTCATTGTTTTACACACACACACACACACACACACACACACTGCCTAGCCAAATAATTAGCATTGTCATAATGTACTTTCTTTTGGTTAAATTTGCATAAAACAAAATTAGAACTCTCTAGAAGTCTTTATACAACTTATGCTTTCAGTATTGAAAATCATGAAAAGAAACACATAGCACAGCACATGATAAAAAAATATGGCAAAATAAAATAATAGAAAGGAAAAAAAGCTGACATTAAACTGTGTTTTTTTCTTGGTACTTGGGTATGAACCTGGGGCACTTTAACACTGAGTTACATCCTCTGCTGTTTTTATCTTTTAAGGGACTCTCACTAAGTTGCTTGTGGCCTCATTAAATTACTGAGGCTAGACTGGAACTTGTGATTCTCTTGTCTCAACCTCCTTAGTAGCTGGAATTATAGACATTTTAGAGATTGATAATCGTCAATTGCATAGAGGTAGTACACAAAGCTGACTGACTTTCACAATCACTAACTCTATTTCAAAATCTTACATTAAAAGGAATTATGCTTTTTTAAAAAAATTAAAATTTATTTTTTAGTTGTAGTTAGACGTACCCACCCACTAGGCAAAGTGCCTAAGGCCTTATAATTCTTTAGGGGCGTACAAAATTGTTTTCATTTCTTGTAAAACTAAAAGAAAACAATTAACTCTCATACCTAATATAACATCTGATATATAATATTAACATCTTGTCTTCAAATCATAGTGAAAGGATTTTTTATTTATTTTTTATTTTTTTAAAGAGAGAGGGAGAGAGAGAGAGAGAGAGAGAGAGAGAGAATTTTAATATTTATTTTTTAGTTATCGGCGGACACAACATCTTTTGTCTGTATGTGGTGTTGAGGATGGAACCCGGGCCGCACGCATGCCAGGCGAGCCCGCTACTGCTTGAGCCACATCCCCAGCCCCCTTTTAATTTAATTTAATTTTTAATTTTTATTTGTTTAAAGAGAGAGAGAGAATATTTTAATATTTATTTTTCAGTTTCCGGTGGACACAACATCTTTATTTTATTTTATGTGGTGCTGAGGATTGAACCCAGCACCTTGCGCATGTCAGGCAAGCATGTTACCACTTGAGCCACATCCCCAGCCCCAATACCTTTATTTTTATTTATTTATTTTTATGTGCTGATGAGGATCTAACCCAGAGCCTCACATGTGCTAGGTGAGTGCTCTATCACTGAGTCACAACCCCAGCAGTTTTTGTTTTTGTTTTTAATTTTAGGGCAAGAATCTCCTTGGAGATAATGTTCACATTTATTTTCTCTATGGTATTGTTTTTCTGAAATACAATCAAGAGTCTCATGATCTTGAATTGAAAATGATACATGAAGAAATATGATACATGAAGAAATTTCTATGTTTGAGAGAAAGAAGCCAGTGTGGATTTTACTGTCAAAATTTTTGTCACAAAGATCCAAGGAGGAGTAGTTTTTATCCTTGGGAGTCTAAGAACAGACACAGAAGCATAGACTCCTTCACAAAGTTTCATTTTAACCATGCAGGACCAAATGAATTCTGCTTTAAAGTGGGTTTATAATTTGGCCTCTCTAGAGACAGAGCCCCAGCTGTTGCTAACACAAATCTCTAGGATACCAGGTAGGACTCACCCACCCACTAGGCAAAGTGCCTAAGGCCTTATAATATTTTAGAGGCCTGCAAAATTGTTTTCATTTCTTGTAAAACTAAAAGAAAACAATTAACTCACATACCTAATATATCATCTGATATATAATATTAACATTTTGTCTTAAAATCATAGTGAAAGGATTTTTAATTTAATGTATTGATAGCCTTTTCAGTGCAGGAATGAATCCCTGAAGTTTCAAGTGTGCCTGGGGCCAAGATTCAGGGTGGGTCCCTGCAAGGGGCAGAGGGCTACAGGTTCTGTTCCAATTCCTCAGCCTGAGGAAGGCTTAGCACAGGGAGAGGCCAAGTGCTTTGGTCTGAGTTAGGGAATGTACCAGGAAGAAAAGAAGGTATGTCCTGACTAGAACTCCATTTAATTGTACTATGACACTTTTACTTAACTAACCTTTAACTAACCTTAACTAATTTTTGTATGGTTTAAAAGTTTGTCTTTTAATAATCTTCAGTATCTTTTGCATCTATTTCATAATTTAATAAGCTTCTTAATTGAATTACTTTGTTATCATTTGCATCCATTTTGCAGACTAAAATCTCAATATTTCTGTAGTATTTGTGATTCTACAAATATTTTGTTTAAAAAGCCATTACTTAAATTTCATTTCACTAGAATAATTTCCAGGAAGACACAGAAAGAAATGAAAGTGAAAGATTAAAGGTCCTACATAAAATCTGTAAACTTGTGTAGCATCATTATTTTTGTTTAGGGATTTAAAATCTGCATGATTCCATGTCAATGGGAAGCCATGTTTTCATTACTATAAACATGTACATAGATGTAGAAATCCCTAATACTCTCAACCTCTTGGATTTATAAGGACATTTAATATGTCCTAGAACCTCTATACAATCAATTCTGTTTTGATTTCTAAAGGTTGCCTTGTTTCTAACTAAGTGGATATTTTTTATCTTGTAAAATGAAAGAACACTATTTTTGCTGTTGTTGCTGTTCATAGAGTTTCTTGTTTTCTGGGAATTAATCTATGGAATAAATTTTTAAAGTAGAATTCCTGTGTCAAACAGTATATTTAAAATTGATAGTATACATGGCTATGCTGCATATTCAAGTATCCTACCAAACTCAAACAACCAGTATTGAGAAATGTATTTTTGCCAACTTTTTAATGACATGGGTTATAATGACAATCCTTCTTCTTTTTTATAAAGTAGGAATCAAAACCAGGGACTCATGCATGCTAGGCAAGTGCTCCACCACTGACCTACATCCCTGGACCCTGTAGTAAAAATTCTTAACACTTTCTAATATGCCATTTAAATGTGTGTTTCTTTTACTTTTCTTGTGTCTAACATTAGTGAGGCTAGCCTTATCTTTCCTACTAAAGAAACTAGTAGTATTATATATTTATCTGAGGGAATTGGAAAAGAGTTCTGTAATTTTCAGCATTTTTCTAATTAATTTTGGGTGAATGTCATTGATTCTATCTAATTATCAATGATTAGTATGTTCAAAAGCATTAAGTGTCCAGTCTTACATACTTGTTTCTTCTTTGCTCATTCACATGCATTTTTTTCTTCACTATTACTCATCCCAATCTGTTGTCTTGCTGAATCTTCAATTATGATTTCAAATCTTTGACCTCATAACATCTCTTTGTGGCTCCACTTAGCACCATAACAGTCAAGAACTCTGGATACCCAGTGTAATCTGAACTCTCCTTTCCAGATTCCAGGTTCACACTGCCCCCAAGCATCATTACTTTGCTGCTCTAGGAGAAACACTCATGTAGTTTTAAGGGAAGAACATACCAGCAGTCAGAATTGGGTGAAACCTTGGTGGGGGGAGGACATCACTGAACAGAGCTCTAGAGTACCAGAAAAAAATGTAGCAGAGGAAAAGATTCAGGAAGAAGAAACTACCTTGAGTCCAGGAAGAAGTCAGTGTCTGGAACTGCATTGGCAATAGAAGTCACAGTAGGAATCCTGGAGCTTGGGATCTATCAAAGTTGTGTGTGGTTTCTAAAAAAAAATAAATAAATAAATAAAGAAAAAAAGAAAAGAAAGAAGGAAAGAAGAAAGGAGGAAGGAAGGAAGGGAGAAAGGGAGCCATTTGAGATGAAATAAGAATGCCCACCTATGACTATATGAAAAGAGCTCAGGGTGAAAATTCAACCCAGGAGACCAATACCAAGTGCAAATACAAACATAAATGTCAATCCAAGGGATTAGACTTTTATATCGGGACTTAAAAATCTATGAAATATCATCTCATGTGTTGATTTAAAACCAAGATACTCTATTCTCTTATACACTACAGGGTGTAATGTTTCTGATGCAACTTGAAGTCATCATTTGCTTTAATTATACAACTTATTGAATCGACTTTCTTGCCAGAGTTAGATACTAAAGGCCTTAGCACATTTAGCATAGCAGAATCGTTTCCCATATATTCATTAGAATTACTATTGTTCCTCCAGGAGCACGTGTTAAGGATTAAAGACAACAGGAAATCGTAGCTGAATAACAAAACGAAATAAACAGAGCTGAAGGGAAACTGAACCTACAAAGGGCTGCAATCCCTGCCTGGCCCCTAGGTCTCCTGGCAATGAGCCTTGTTGCCCCCATGAAACACTGAGCCCCAAGGCGCTGCACCTATTGGCCTGGGAACAAGGTCAAGGCAGCGCAGGAGACACTAGGGCTTTAGAAGAACATTGCTGTTGTCAAAAGAATGCCTCTTTGAGCAGCGTTTAGTCATTTAGTCCGGGGGTCACAGAGAAGCAAGGAGCTTGGGAGAGGGTGCAGCAGCTCCATCCATAGACCCAGCTAGGAGAAATGCCATGGCTCCATAGGAAACTGGTGCCAGTAACAGGGTACTCTTGTGGTACTAAGAGAGTCAGAGCGGGCACAGCAGCCGCGTGCAAACCTCGGCGCGATACCGCATAAATGGGCAGGAGGCAATTTGTACAAAGACTACAATGATGCAGGCCCTCAGAGCCGGCTCTGGATTTCTTAGGTTCAGGTCCCCTTCAGCTCCGTTTATTTCGGTTTGTTATTCAGCTGCTTTTCCCATCACGTAGGTTTTATGTAGGATCTAAATTTTTATCATATTGTTTTCGCCTACTGAGCTCCTGAGTTTGCTATCACTGCGTTTTAGCCTCTCAGGCTCGTCTCCACCCTCCTCCTGAAAGACCTTAAATACTGGGGATGGCGATGGTGCGGAGGCTCTGCCTCATCTCTCCATCAGCGCAGAGGCTTCTGTCCTGCTGTCTGAGGCTCACCCTATGGAGTAGCATTTTCTGGGCCCTGTGAAGCAGGCTTGGGATTCCGCGGAGGTGGCGCCAGAGCCGCGGCCCCCTCCTGTGCTGAGCTTAGAAGCTGATGGACCTTGACCTCTTCCTTGCTACCCTGTCCTAGGAGAGTTCTCCATTGACAACTGCCACTTCGACTGGGAGCGGCTCTCCAGTCCTGTTGGCGGGGGCGCCCGGTCCACCGCAAAACGGATTCCTCGGGAGACCAGAGCTCCTGGGAACTAACCGAGGCCGGAGGCTCGGGCAGATGGGAGGAGCCTGCGGAAGAACCCGAGGCAGCCAAGGTGTAGCAGAGTTCACTGCCAAGGACGCAGCCCCCCAGCCCCCTACCCCGGTGACAAGCTGCGGGACACCAAGGCCTCTGCGGACCAGTGTCTCTCCAACTGGTGGAACCCAACTGGTCTCCTCCAACGGGTGGAACCCGTCTCCTCCAACTGGTGGAACCCGCACCTGGTTTCCTCGGGCCTCCTGGCGTGGATTCGCCCGGGTTCTCAAGGCCTTGGTGGTGCTGCCAATCCTTCTCTGGCAGCGAGGCAGCCTTAGATCAGAGAAGGAGCCTCTCTGCTCTTACTCTGTGAAAAGATTCTGGGTTACAAAACGGCTTCACGTAGGACATTAAAACGCACTGAGATTTGCCTTTAGTTGTTCCTTGTCAATTTTTTAAAACTCTCTTTCTCCAGACGATTCTCTGTAGTGTTCCTGATCGCCTATTACTTGCCATTTTCTTCTGTTTCAAACATTTGTATTCGTCTTATTACACATTCCCTTCCATAACTTTAGACTTTTATCCATTTCAACTTTTAGAAACGACATGTACGATTTTTACAATTACTCTCAGAATTTTGTAGGTTTAAAGAAGGAATTGGTTTCTCCATGGACAAGTGCACAGATCACCAGTTTGAAAAGATTCCTTACTGATTTGCATGTCTAGCAGTCTTTCCACTTAGGTTTGCTGTGGAAGGCACGGTTTAGCAACTAAGGTGAGTGTTACCATTACTTAATGTACCAGGACTCAGTATGCCATATCTGAGATTTCTTTGCCCAGGGAAGCACGGGTAGGACCCTGAGGTCCGATTTAGCCTTGTCTCAGAATTTTCCACCTCTGAACAGGTCGAGTGTAGCCTCCAATGTGAACGAATTAAGTGGAACACGTTCCTGTTTATTCCTTGCCTGTGATTTCTTAGTAGTGCTTTGAAATTTTCTTTTTCTGAGCAAGTTCTGGTGAAATATTTATTTATTTATTTATTTTGGTAAGAGTAAGAAGTCAAATCCAGCTAGCAATGCTTGATATTTGAAGGGCCTCCCAAGGTTGGTTTTTCAGATCAGAACTTAGTGGAAGGAAACCAGTACTAGCCAAGCAGTGCTTCAGACTTCTTAGTCGCACCTAATACCCGATTGGTGGATGACTGCAGACATTGCCAGCTTCCTCTTACCCGCACCAAGGATTTCTTGGTCGCATGAAGCCTCAGTTTGCAACAATCACAGTTGCACAAGTGTACACAAGTTCTGAAATCCTTTTAATTTAGCCTACCCAGCAGCCCCAGTTAGCAACAACGCAGGCTTAGTATGCTACATGGATAATCAATACAGCCCAGACTGCACTGGGTGTTGTTTTTGGTTTTTGTTTTCAGTGTGGAAGTATTGAATCCAGGGCTTGGAGCATGCTACACTGAGTTCAACCCACAGCCCTTGCCCCAAGTTTGCAGCTTCACTTTGTGGAGATACTTGCCAGGATGTTTTGCTTTTTAAATTTTCTTTTGCAGACTTTGGCCTTGGATGGATGTGTTTGGTTTGTATTGTATCCTAATTGCACGACAGAAATGTTTTTCATGACTTATTTTCTTTCTTTTTATTTAAACGCCTTCTTCTGCTGATTTGAGTGTCATGCACATGGCTTCAAGTTTCCTTAGTAACATTTGTGCAACAACAGAGCCAGGAAGTAGATGGGAGGAAAGTAGCGGTTTCCACAGTGGTCCCAGGGAAAAAGCTCTAGGCAAGGGGCTGTGGGTGTGGAGTTGAGGGGATGGCAGGGACTGTGGTGTTGGAAATCAGGTTCCAGTGGAACTTTTGGCAGACCCAGAGCAGATCACCCAGGTCCAGAGAGAAAACAGGTGGCCAGGTTCCACAGTATATTGTGCCCAGAAGTTCTTTTGCCTGGTCTGTTGAACCCCCAGGACCACTGCCTGCAGCCCCATACTGCTCTCTGGCCTGTCCTTTCACACCAGGTTACACGGATTATGGCAGGGGTTGGATGTCAGAAATCACGAGCACCTGTCTGAGTATTTGCTTCTGATCGCCTGGACACTCCTATCTAGATTCTGGAAAGCTGGGTGGGGAGTGTAGTCTTCGGAGCAAATTACCTCCTAAAACAGAATTAATGATATTCACTCAGAATCTTATCCTCCTGGATGAAATTATGGATGTTGAGAGGAGATTGGCATAAGGTTTTGAAAGAAAAATCCCCACCAGATTTGTGAGAGGAAAGCTGTTTGGGGGCAGCTGGTTCACTATTGCACTAAATCACATTGGTAGTTTTGGAGCACAGTCTTGAACCCTGTTCTTTGAACAGAGAAAGTCTAGAAGGGAAATGTGTGAATCCTGACTTAGGATGTTGAGGAACAGGGCAGGGGCACTCAAAAAGTTTTGCTGTGGTCTTTCACTTTCCAAGTTTAGTGTTCTAGTGCCAGATTGCTAAATTAAAAGGATTTCCAAATTGGTGTACAAGTGTGCAACTGCAAGAAGCTAAAGTCTCAAACTGAGTCACAGAGCAGTTGCATGGCTTCTAGATGAGTGACCCTCACCGAGTTCTCAAACTTCTGCAGCCTTTATTTCAACCTTCTCTGAAATGGAGGCCAAGTCAGCTCTCACTTTTTCAACGAGGTTTCTTGAATACTCTTTGGTGGTAAAAGTGAATGATGAGCAGCAGACCCATGATGGAAGTGACTTCTTCCAATTTCACCAATATGGTAATAACTGACTGACTCTATCATGAATTGAAAGAAGAACTTAATGGGAACAAAAGTAAAATGGACCCTTCTTTTATAGGTTCTGTCTGTGGGGTTTTTTTCCTTCCTTTCTTCCTTTCGTTCTTTTCCTTTTCATATCATTTCCATGTTGGAAGTGTAATACAGCTTCATCTGAGTCAAACCTACTACTGTAAAGGAATCAATGGATTTACATATACATCACTGCTGACTTAATAAAGCCTGACTGATCACAGTACTTAGATCTTTGTATTTATTTAATTTTATGCTTTTTGATGGTACTTAAAAATTGATGTCTTATACTGTGATGTAATGGGTGCAGGACCCTCTCTCACTCAGCTCTACTAGGCATGGGGCTGGTGGTGGCTTGTGCCTCCTTAGAAGGGGGTGGCCAGGGGCCATAGACATCCTGTTATTTACACACATTTGTCCTATCTGGCAGACAGGTGTCTACCCAGGGAAGTTAGCCTTCCCTCTTAGTCTGTCTCAGGGGGCCTCATGTGAGCCTCAAGTTGCTCTGAGACCTCCAGCATCTCTCCTTTCCAAACACACCTCCAACCATTGGCTTCTGGAGACCCATAGTGTCTGCCTCCCTGAGATGCAAATTTCCACAACAAAATGTCCTTTCTATTCTGAGTTCCCAGTCTGGGAATCCTGCTTTACCAATCCAGCTTACCTGTGGAAACAGGGCTGAGGTGGACAGTTGTGGCAGTCTGGCCCCATTTTTTTTTTTTTTTTGTACCAGAGATTTACTCAGGGGCACTGGACCACTGAGCCACATCCACAGCCCTATTTTGTATTTTAGTTAGAGACAGAGTCTCACTGAGTTGCTTAGTGCCTGGCTACTTTGTTAAGGTTGGCTTTGAACACTTGATCTTCCTGCCTCAGCCTCCTGAGCTGAGCTGAGCTGAGCATGTGCCACCACTGTGCCAGGCCCTGGCTTTGTTTTGTCAGCTTTTTCACTATTGTGATAAAAAGATCTGAGAAGATGGGCTGAGGATGTGGCTCAAGCGGTAGTGTGCTCGCCTGGCATGCGTGCGGCCTCAGGTTTGATCCTCAGCACCACATGCAAACAAAGATGTTGTGTCCGCCGAAAACTAAAAAATAAATATTAAAAAAATTCTCTCTCTCTCTCTCTCTCTCTCTCTCTCTCTCTCTCTCTCTCTTAAAACATAAAAAGATCTGAGAAGAACAATTAGAGAAGAAAATGTTGATTAGGGGGCTCTCAGTTTCAGAGATGTCAGTTCACAGGTGACCAACTTCATTGTTCTGTTGCTCTGTGCCCAAGGTGGGGCAGAACACCCTGTGTGGTGGAGAAAAGCAGCTCAGGTCACTGAACCAGAAAGAAGTGAGAGCAGGGGTGGGGTGGCAGGAGGTAGAGCACAAAGTAGCTCCACTTAACAAGGACAAAACATATACCAAAGGCAGCTCCCAGGGACCCACCTCCTCCATCCACACACTAGCTGCCTATATTTACCCCCCAGTTAATACCTATCAGAGGACTGATGCATTGATTAGGTTAAGATCTGCGTAACCCAGTAATTTCACCTCCAAACTTCCTTGCATTGTTTCACACATGAGCTTGGGTGGGGGGAACTACTACCTAAACCATAAAAAGCCTGAAAGGAGGGCAACCTTCCATCAGGTCATAAGAGTACAATTTCCCCCACCTCCTCCTGGTAGTGGGGACTGAAATCAGGGGTGCTATGACACTGAGCTACCACCGGTTCCCAAGCCCTTACTATTTTTTTGAAACAGGGTCTTGCTTGGAATTCCTCTCAATAGGGTCAATATGGAATGAAATTGAGAGCACCCACTGCATTCTGAGAAGCAAGGAGAATACTGACATAAAATGGATGATCAGCACAATATCAAAGATATCAGGAAGTAGAAATTACAGAGATGATTATCCTTCCTTTGTGACTGCTGCAAAATGTCAGGGCATTAGATAGACCCCTGTCTCCAGCACATCCTCTTCTCCATTCGCAGTCACATTTCTCTGTGTCACCTTTGTTGATGTGGATTCCATTATTGAAGAACCATACACATCCCTATTGTGAATTGCAAAGTACTACTTTTCTCCATGTGTTGCACTCCATTGAAGTATAACTTTATGTTTTCAGTATTCCAGGGGATATTTTAGTGAGTTTGTCCAAAGAAGACCTGGGCTAGAAAGTGATGACACAGTCATAAATTGGGGATTCTGAAATGCCATTATTTAAAGACTTTAATTTACTTTTTTGTACCTTATTTCTCAGAAGGTACTGATAGGAAAGATTATCAGTAAGCATTGGAAAGGAATTATTTCCTCAAAATTATTTCTCCCTTTCCTCCTCAACTATTTTTGGTATTGACATCAATAAGATCTCTCACTGGAAGGTGAAGAATTTATGTAATATTCTTTGCTTTCACCAAGAGAATGACAGGCACTCTCTTTTTGTTTGGTACAGGGGATTGAATTCAGGGGCACTTAGTCACATCCTCAGCAACCCCCCTCCACCATTTTTTTTTTTTTTTTGTATTTTATTTAGAGACACAGAACCTCAATGAGATGCTTAGTGCCTGGCTAAGTTGCTGAGGCTGGCTTTAAACCCTTGATCCTCCTGCCTCAGCCTCCTGAGCCACTGGGATTACAGGCATGCACCATGGTGCCCAGGACTGATAGGCTCTCATGCAAGGAAGAATTTGGAGTACAGTTCAATGATTGTTCATTAGTAATACAATAATCCAAAAACTTTTAAACCTAATATTTGGAGTATACTTTTGACTGTGAAGCTCATTTGGTAGCCAAATCTGTTGGGGGTAAGTTGAGGCTATTGTTTTTAAAATCCTAGCTTACATGTACATGCGAAGGAATGATTGGTTACAGGACACTGTCTTTTGTTTTATTCAGCAGAAGTACACGTATACAAGTATAGAGTCTTCATGATTTGCATCCCATGGAGCTGCAATGGATTGGCCACTTAAAGCTGGGCAAGTATCCATTATTGCTTCATCACTCTCATCACAGGGACTTTGAAGAAGTTTTGCTAGAGTTCTGGTGGGGAACCTTGTTAAGCTGGAAGTCTGCACGTGAGAGGTGGATGCTTAGTGGTGGTGAGGACTGTGTGGGATGGACCCTGGGCAGGTGTGCTTTGTACTCTCTCAGCCTGGAGTCCCTGAGTCAGAAACTTGGGATACCACTGGTCTACTACAAATCCTTGTTGGCTGGATCCTCTCTGGTTTTTAGGGAAGCAAAAGAGACTCTCCAAAGAGGAGGAAGACACATACCAACACATGATTTGACCCTAGTTCACACAAGACCCAGGAGCCTGAGGTGGCACCTCAGGTTCTTTGGTCCTCAGGGATGAATGAGTGGGACTCCTGAGACTAGAATTGGCAGTTCCAAGCAATGCAGGAGGAGGCTCAGCTACACCTAGCTGGTTACCATTCTCCAAGCTGCCTGGAAACACCCCTTCATCAGGAATCTGGAGGCCACTGGCTTCAAATTCTTTATAATGCAGAATTTTTCACCATGGATGGGTTCCCTCTGCCACCTGTGAACACAGGTATGAAGAATCATGATCTGAACTGAACATGCTCAGGAAAGTGCCAGCATGTGCCTGTGTTTTTACATGTGATGACAAGTCTTTCACCCTGAAGAAGTATAACTAATGAAATCTCCTGGGCCATTTTGCACCCAGCAAAAGGGGTATAGAATTCTTAGGAAAATCAGTGTGCCATAACAAAATTTCTTTCGGTTATATTCCAGCCAAGCAAGAAGGATATTTTCTATTGCCAATATACTTCCCACTGCATTAATATTAACACTTGTGAAATCCAAAAGCACCTTGAAAATATTCAAAACAGGCATCTAGGCTTTAACAAATATCCACAGAAGCACCTGGGAATAAATGACTGATTCACCAGATTATTCTCCTGGCTCCACTAGGGCATTACCTTTCTTTTCTGGACTACTTAAATGAGGAATGTCCATTTTACTGATCTGATATGTGATTTATGCCACAATGAAATGGACTTCAAACTGTATCAATAAAACAGTTGCAAAAGGAGCTTAAGTTGTGGCGTTATAGCTTAGAGTCCATGATGATCCCCAAATCTCCTTTTTTTAGCACCCACACGGGTTCACTCAATTGCACACAGTTTCAGGCTAAGAGGAGTCCCAGTGCCTTACAGCGCAGATCTTTGAACAGGCTTTCCTAAGAGTCTCAACTGAGCATGCACAGGAAGCTGTCCACCTGCTACTTGTCACAAGTCTTACCAGCAAGAATAGGCACGAGGTCTTCCCAGTAAATGTCCCCCCTGCCGTCCTTGTTTGGGGGACACTGGACAAGTGTGCCCCTTGCTTACTACACGTAGTAGACTTTTCCTAGGTCTTCTGCCTGTGCCGACTGGCTTTGCAGTCACTGAGGGGCGATCTCTTGGGGTTCAGTTACCCTTCTGCCTTGAAAACTCACAGGCGGTGAAAACACAACCTGTGATAGAGAAACGGAGGCCCAGCCCTCTCAATGAACACCTCCTGGAAGAAAAGTAGCCCTGGGAAAATAGCAGTGCTAGGAACAAGAAAGCACCTGCACAGGGAACCACCAGGTCTCAAGAGGGAGACATGGTTTGGGGGGCGCTTAGAGCGGAGCGAGTATCAACCTGGAAATCCCCTGGGTGCTTCTGTCCCAAGGGCTGGTGAACACCCCACCACCACCTGTAGGGCTAGGAGTAGTGTGGGCACCTGCTGTGCGCGGAGACCCAGCTCTATTTCCTGGCTGTTTTGCCACTGTGATTAAAAAAAGGAGTCAACCAGCACAATTATAGAGGAGGAAGAGTATATTTAAGGCCTCACGGTTTCAGAGGTCTTGGTCCATGGAAGGCTGGCCTCATTCCTCTGGGCTTTGGGTGAGGCAGAACTTCCCAGTAGCAGACAGACGCAGCTCACCTTGTAGTCTGGGGGTGGGGGGGACTCCGGGGATGTGTAACCCACAGCCACGCCCCCAGGGAGTGGCTTCCTCAGGCCACATCTCACTGGCCTCCAGTTACCACCCAGTCAATCCCTTCAGGGATCCATTCACCCATTAAATCCAGGCTAATTAAGCTTAATTCTTTCTCCTCCAAACCTTGCATTGTCTCCCACCTGAGGTTTTGGGGCACACCACACCTAAACCATAACACTGGCTCCTGGAGGAACAGGTCAGGAGGAGAAAGCTCGGGGGCACACTGAGGGAATCCCTAGGAAAAGCATAATATTTATGTAAGTACAAACAAGTAATAAAATTATTAAAAGCCAACATGAAAACACTACAAAACGCACAGCAAAATTACTAAAAGAAAAATTTCTTCAAAATTAATAAAACAGAGAGAGCCCTACAAGGAAACTGCAAACCATGGTTTGTTGAACCGTGTGATCTTGGAATGTGATATCCCCGTGGGATGTAACTGAGATCTTTTCTGCCTAAACCTATATTTCCTAAGATTAAAAAGACACCGGTATTGGCAACACCTACAAGTCCCAATAGCCAGTGTTCATCGAGTTCTATGTGAGTAAAAAAATCACAGGCGGCTGCATGCCATGGATGGATACTGAGATAAGGGAACTGGCAGGACCCAGAAATGGCTTTGGTGACCACATTGCATTTCCCTGGGAGGTTCAAACCCTGAATATAGTCAAAGAGGAACTCTCCATTATGAAACCAAACTTGTTAGGAAAAAAAAACTGCGGATAGCGCTAGAGTGGCAATTGTTGAACTGGCCTTTTAGAAAAATGGCATTCGCCTGTACCCAAGCTTGTACCCGACTTAACCATCACTCACAAAGATGAAATGGAGTTTGCTCTCAGGAATTCGGAACTTGCTTCCACTTAAATGGCAGGCGCTGCTGCTAAACCCGAGTTCTTATGACTAAATACTGGAGGCTGGAATAAACGCTAAGAAATGGCCAATCCCGGACTTGCTCAGACAAAGAGATCGCCCTCTGGTGTTAAGTCCTAACTGGCCATGGACAAATGGGGACTCCAAGGACCAGGAAACCCAGGGCTGGACCCCAGGACGCGATTAGGCTTCTAGGTTTGCCTCCAATCAGGACACTCCTGGTACTTGGGCGGACAAGGAATGGGAAATCACAAGCACCTCTAAATTGAAGCTTGCTAAGCCAATACATGCAAGGCGCAGGGAGGCCAGGGATCCTAAGACAGAGGCGCGGCTACCACCAAAACAAAACTTGGTTCTTTGGTGGTGAAGGAGAGGAGGGCGCCTGGAAGATAGCTGAAGGGCTCAGTGGCATAGGTGCCATGGCCCTGCCAGCTGGGCTACCACTAAGGAACTCTGTTCCAAGCAACAGCAGAAACTGCACGTTGGAACCCATCAGAGCTGTATAGTCGGGGGTGCCACCGAAAAACGAGAAAAACGCGTGCACAGCACAACTAGCTGAGCCCAGACCAGGAGAAAGTGGGCTGGAGTGAATGGTGCTCTGGGATTCCCCAAAGGACCTCAACTAGCCTTGCTGCCAGCGACAAACTTCCACTTTGGCGCCAACCATGGTGCTGTTACCTAGAATCTGGCGATGCAAAGAAAGGAGCCTTACTGCCACCCAGGTTTGGTACAAATATGTGCTATGACTGGAAAACTGTCGGGGTCGAGAGCAAATGAGAACGCCAGGAAAGGTGACTGGGAAAGGCTGCACTAACCCTCCTAGGATAGATAGAGAAAGGGACAGCCCAGGGTAGAGAGAAACTTTCTCTCCACGCTGCAACTAATGGCAGTGCTAAGGAGAAAAGCAGGCTCCTTTCCTTTTGGGTGCAGCGCTAGTGAACCTCGATTCCAGTTGCTGGCCTCACTGGACCCTGAAAAAGCCAAACCCAGTTTATGGCTTTCCCGAGGTCAAAGGCATCTCATCTGGCTCCATCAGCAGTGCAGCAGGTAAATCTATGCCAGCTCTGAGAAGGTAGCAGCAATGTCGGTGAGTCAATGAAGCTAGTGAGATTTCCACTCCCACTGGCTGTCCCCAAACTCACGCTTCCGACATAACAAAATCTTTCTTTTTCCTGGAGAAGTCCGAGTCCCCGATTACCAAAGCCTAGCAACTGACCCAGAGGGCTGAGCATGGTGAGAGCAGGCTGAGTAGCTCCCAAGGCGGGCACCAATCAGGCTGGTCTAAGGGAAAAGTAAGGACTCCAAATTCTGTCAGTCTAAAGAAAGTCTACTTAGCAGTGAACATAGTGGTCAATTAGGTGCAACCTTTCTTTAGAATTTAGAATGCTTGGCAAAGGGAAGGAAATAAATCTTACCAAAAAAAAAAAAACAACAAACTCACATGACAGAGAATACATTGACGAATATTGAGGAAAAACTGTACTTGATTTACTCTCTCTATAACTAAGTAGGCCTTTCCTTGGACAAAATTTTATAGTTTGAAAGAGACAGAACCCTATGCATGAAATCTATTTAAAAAACATCAAACCAAGGGTCTGGGGATGTGGCTCAAGCAGTAGCACTTGCCTGGCATGTGCAGGGCACTGGGTTCAATCTTCATTAAAAAAAGATAAAGATATTTTTTAAAAAGTAATGGTTTAAAAAAAAGAAACTGAGATGTTTTTTTAAAAAAAATTAACCAAGAGAAGTTTTAGATTGTTTTAATGAATTATCCTCACTGAGTAGGGCAATCTACACTTTGTCATCATAAGGAGAATACAGTGGGTGTAGTATTATTACTGCTGTTTACTTATATCCCCAGCCTTACCTTGTGTTTGCTTATTGATTAAATGGCAATCAAGTTGTAGATTTGTTCTGGTGTTCTTGTTGATTCAGTCTTGGTAGCCCTTGTTACTGTTAGGATTCATTCAACTTGATAGGATTTAGACATGCCAAGGATTAAGAGCCTTCTGGGTGTGTCTAGGAATGATTGGCATGTGGGATAGCAACTGAAGTGGAGACCCTCCCTAAAGTTGGGCAGCATCATCCAATAGGATGATGGCTTGCCTGGAGTAAATGTTGGAAGAACAAGGAAGCAGCAGCAGATGCCAGTGCTTCTCTTCTTGATGGCTGCTGCCATCACTTGAGGATAACTGACTCTTGCTTCTTCATTCCTGCAAAGTGGACTGTGCCAGGGATTGTCCAGGGAGTTTCCAGAAGCCTGGGATAGTAATTAATTCATTGCTTTATTTATTTATTCACTGTACCAGGGTGTAATGGTCCTTTCCAATGGCCAACTTGATGAGATTAAGAGATGCAGAGGATCAAGAGGCTCATGGTTGTGTCAATGAGGGTGTGTCTGGACATGATTGGCATGTGGGATATCCAATGGAATCAAAGACCCTCCCTAAGCATGGGCAGCACCATCCAATAAGATGATGGCTTGGATAGAATAAAAGTTGGAAGGACAAGCAAAGCAGCAGCAGATGCAAGCGGATTCCTCTTGAACACTTCCTGATTGCTGCTGTGATTAATGTCGGACTCTTGCTTCTTCTCTCTTCCAAAGCAAGCTGTGCAGGCGATTCTCCAGAAGCATTTGGTCTACTACTAGGGGAGTACCCTGATCTCTCTTGTTCTGGGGATTTATCTGCTTCTTCTTCCAGCTCTCCAGCCTACAGACTGCCATTTTGGACTATCTAGCTCCTGGTGCATAAGCCAACCCAGTAAGTCTCCTTTTCATAACCAAACTTCCTGTTGATTCTGTTCCTCTCGAGAACCCTAATTCAGAGAGATTGAGCCCAAACTGCTTAACTACTGATCCACATCCTCAGCATTTTTTTCTTCTTCTTTTCAGGCAATATCTCCTCAATTGCTTCGGGTCTAGCTAAATTGCAGAGTTTGCCTTTGAACTTGCAATCCTCCAGCCTCAGCCTCCTCCAAGGCGAACTCATACCCTCTCTCCATGTCTCCCTCTTTATTTCTCCCTCTTCTCTCACTTTCCCTCCTTGGAGACCAGGGTAGTCTGGTGTGGGTCATTGCAACCAGTCATGGGGATCCTGGGATTTTAGAAAATTATTTGAAACCTATCTATCAACAAAATCCATTCAATCCAACACTGACACCCAAGATGATTGAATTTGCCCTTCAGCAGAAATGTACCCATGAGATCCTGTCTCCATAAGTTCCACACCCTGTGTTTCAGGTCAAGAGGAGTCAAGAAGAGTAGAAATCATCTTGCAAGCGTTCTCTGAAGACTGTTCCTCCTCTGAGAGTCTGCAGCTATGGAGAAGCATTTTCCCTGCTGTGTGAGGGTGGGATTATGGAGAATATGCTCCAGGGCCCCAGGCACTGCCAGTCATTGAGGAAGCAGATGCTGGGCCCTGGCCTCTGCCTTTGTATCCCAGGCTGGGCTTCCTTTCTGGGGATCACCAGGACTTCAACTGTGAAACATTTTTAAGACCCTGTGGGTTTCTCAGCTCTGACTCGCCCCATCCATGGATCCGGATTGCACAGCACTTTGAGAAGAGGCCCAGAGCTGCCTGCCTGCATGCCCTGGCCCAAAGCCTCAGACACAGAAGGAGCCACCAGCCCCACCAGGACAGTTGGATGCCTCTAAGGAACCAGGAAGACCAGTGGCCAGGCTGCCCCATTGGACCAAGGGATACGGAGATTGCCCATACTCTTTCCAGCATCTTGCTGTGCTGGTGCCAAGAGCCTCCTGCCTGAGGTTTCCACATGCAGAGGCTTTAGATTCTAAGGCTCTGGTCTCCTGGCTGCCTGCCTTTGGCTTGAGAGCACTGGCCCAGATTTTCTTATTATCATATTGGTGACTTCTTTCTCAAGTTATGAATTGGAAGAAGTGTGGGATGAGGAGATATATCAATCAGATTATAGCACCAGATCCGAAACCCAAAACTCATTTTCCATTTTTAAATTGCTTTTTGGAAGTACTCCTAGTCACATGTATTCTACCATGCAGGCAGAGTTCAGGAAGAACAAGCGTTACAAATAAACCATGATGTGTTTATCTAGCTATTGTGTTGATAACCCTGCTAAAGCCAGAAGAAAAATGTCTAGTTTTCAGTGTCGTCTTTGGAGCAAGACTTCCTATTACAGAGACTGTCAGATAATTCTTGATGTTGTTAATCTCTTTAATTGAGCTTTCTGATTGAATTTCATTTCAGGATTAAAACAAATACCACCCAGATTCCCAGTCTGTGGTTAGAAACTCCCTGGAGGGCAAAGGAGTTTCAGAACACCAAATATGTTGCCTGCTAAGTCCCACATACTTAATTGTACCTGGTGTGAGACCCACAAAGTCATGGAACAGCATTTTCCTTGCTGAGTGTCACAGGCTTGGCATTCTGCAGTCTCCAGAGGCCTCTAAACCTGAGCTCAATATATACTGGGTCCCTTCTACATCCAGCTGAAAGTTGTCACCCACGACAGCCAACACTTGCACTGCAACCTGCAACAACCAACCCAAGGGCATCTTCCCTGGCATTGGTCATGGAAAGATGACTTTCCCAGAGCACATAGCACCTTGCACCAGGACACAGAGATTCTTGTCCTGGACCAGGCATCTGTAACACAGAAGAAGCTGCAGGCACCCTCAGGAATGTCGGGGTTTGCAAAGGTGCCCCATCATCCAAGGGGCTGGGGCTCCCTTGTGTTCCCAGTGCACCGGTGAAGGATGTCTGGAGCCCAAGACCACTGGTGGTGGTGACCCTTGTAAATGTCCTCTTCCCCCTGCCCCAGTCAGTGACCGGGAGACCAGCCAAGGCTGCTGGGAGTGGATCCGTGCTCTTCTGCACAAGGCTCCCTGAGGCTGCTTGAGTCTGCAAACTTTGGAACCCAGGTGCGCTGAGATTTCTGCTGCAACCATGTTTGGAGGAGTGTTTTGGAAGGGATCATCCACAAGTAAAGCTTGTGTTTGCTTGTCCACCATGGAGGCTTCAGAGCTTTTGTGCATTTTTCTTTTGTTTTCTCAATAAAATTGTGCCAAAAATGTGAAATTCTTGGTTGTAGTGTACTTCTGTTGGGGATGTTCGGGAATGAGGAGGCTCAGACCACTGGGTGGTGAGAGAACATGTCCAGATATAAGTTAGATCAAGGTTGGATCTAAGGGGGCCCTCCCTCATTGTTCGTGCTCTGCTTATTGGCAGGGTGAGCTGGCAGCATCTTCTGGGTAGAGGTGGGTAGCCAGGGCACCAGTGTAGTGATACACAGCGTCTCCAAGTAGATACACAGCAGCCTTGAGAACCCAGATGAGAAATGATCTTTCTGTGCTATCCTGTCATCTAGTTCCCCCAAGGCTATTTCAGGGGTGCCCTGACACCTTGCAGTTGACTGATACCTCTGCTGTCTTCCTTTCAAACCCACATACAACCTTCTTCTTCTTGGGACTCAGAATCTGTCCAGGCAGTTATGATTCAAAGGATTCAAGAAGCCAGAGTAGAAGTCAAGCCAGAGAAGAGCAGGCAAGACTCCCAGTCTGAGTCACAGCTGCCACTACATACTTGACTCCACTTACTGTGAGGCCTTTCAAAAGACCCCAGCAGCTAGACCTCTAAACTTGGTATTCAGCCATTGGCAGAAATCCTCCAGAAGACTCCACACAGAGGGTCATGCTGCCAGGGGGCCTCCAAGGAATTTCCCCAAGGGGGGCCTTATTGGACCCTACTTTTTCTAACATTTTAAAAATTTGAACTTGAAATCATGGGAGTTTGGATTTTGACAATCTTACAAGATATATCTCTAGTAATTCTTAGTTCTTGTTTTGAGACATGATCTAATGAAGTTGCTGAATCATCTCTTTAAATTTTTTTATACCAGTATTAAACTTAGGGGTACTCAACCACTAAGCCACATAACCAACCCTATTTCATATTTTATTTAGAGGCAGGGTCTCACTGAGTTGTGTAGCACCTCACCTTTGCTGTTGCTGGCTTAGAACTCACAATCCTCCTGTCTCACCTTTCCCAGGCATTGGGAATACAGGTGTGTGCTACTCTGACTGCCTTGTCTTGAATTTGTAATCCTCTTTTGTCAGCCTTCTAGGTCAGTGAGATTACAAGCTTGTACTGTCCTGACCCACATGGCAGAATTTATCTTTACAATTAATTTTGTATTCAGGGAGCCAGAGAACTATTTCTCAGTGACATTATACAAAATATCAAACTATAGTTAAATTTATGCTTCAGTGATATAACTGAAAAAAACAGTACAGAAAGTAATTTTAATGATTATATAGCAAATAATTTTGTTATTCTAGAATGTGCTAAGGTCTTCTAATATATAATTCTAGGAAGAAAGTAGGTTCAATAACTTGCTTATTTATAGCATCTATTTGACTAAGAAGGAAAGTGAGGGATGACTTCAAATTGCATCAGAAACTTTACACCCCGTACTATATAAGAGAAAGAAGCAGTTTTGTTTTGAATCAACATATGAGATGATATTTCCCTAGGTTTTTAAGTCCAAATATAAAAGGTTGATCCCTTGGATTGACACTTATGTTTGTATTTTTTCTTGGTATTGGTCTCTCACCCTCAGTTTTTTTCATGCACTCTTAGTTTGGCAATCTTGTTTCAGACCAAAGGGCTTCCTTTCTGCCTCCTTCTCTTTCATTTCTTTTCCTTTTCCTTTCTTCCTCCCTACTTCTTTTTCCTGTCCCATCCCCCTTTCCCTCTCCTCCTCCTCCTCCTCCTCCTCCTCCTCCTCCTCCTCCTCCTCCTCCTCCTCCTCCTCCTCCTCTTCTTCTTCTTCTTCTTCTTCTTCTTCTTCTTCTTCTTCTTCTTCTTCTTTTCTCTCTCTCTCTCTCTCTCTCTCTCTCTCTCTCTCTCTCTCTCTCTCTCTCTCAGATACTGCAGACATCTTTGGTATATTCCAAGCTCGAGGATGACCACTGTGACTTCTATTGCCAATGCAGCTCTAGACACTTGCTTCTTCCTGAACCTCAAGGTAGTTTCTTCTTCCTGAATTTTTCTTCTGGCAATATAAAGCTACACTCAGTGATGTCCTCCCCCCACCACCAAATTTCACCTAATTCTGACTGCTGATATGTTCTTGCCTTAAAACTACATGAGTGTTTCTCCTGGAACAGAAAAGTAATGATGCTTGGGGGCAGTGTGAACCTGAAATCTAGAAAGGACAGTTCAGATTACACTGGGTATCCAGAGTTCTTGACTGTTATGGTGCTAAGTGGAGCCATAAAGAGATGTTAGGAGGTCAAAGATTTGAAATCATAATTGAAGATTCAGCAGGAGAACAGATTGCGATGAGAGTACAGACAAAACAATTGTATGTGAATGAGCCAAAGAGGAAACAAAGTACATAAGATGGGATGCATTAAGCCTTTGGAAGTACTAATTATTGATAGTTAGATATTATGAACTATCACCCAAAATCAATTAGAAAACTGATTTATGGAACTCTTTTTAAATTCCCACAGATCAATATACAATATTAAATGCTTCTGTAGTAGAAAAGAAAATCATGGCCTCACTAATGTTAGACACAAACAAAATAAAAGAAATACACATTTAAATGGCATATAAGAAAATGTTAAAAACTTTCATTACACAGTCCAGGGATGTAGGTATGTGGTGAAGAACTTGCCTAGCATTCATGAGTCTCTGGATTTGCTTCCTGCTAAATAAAAAAGAAGAACTTTTTATTATAGCTCATGCTATTAAAATGTTGGCAAAGGGCTGGAGTTGTGACTCAGTGTCAGAGGGCTTGCCTTGCATATGTGAAGCATGGGGTTTGATCCTCAGCATCACATAAAAACAAACAAAATAAAGATATTGTGTCCATGTATAATTAAGAAAATTTTTTTTTACTATTGTTGCCAGAAAAGAACTTCCTCAATACTGTTGTTTGAATGAATTTGGTAGCACACTTCAACATGCAACATAGCCTTGTGTACTAACAGTTTTAAATATACTATTTTGATATAGAAATTCCACTTTTAGGAATTTATTCCAGATTCATTCACATAAACAAGAAACTCAATTAAGGAAAAAATACTGTTCTTTCATAGTACAAGAAAAAATTAACAACATAGTTAGAAACAAGGCAACCCTTAGAATTCCAAAGGGAATAGATTGTATAGAGATTCTAGGACATATTAAATGCCTTATAATTCCAAAAGGTAGAAAGCATTCAGTATTTATATATATACGTATATTTATAGTAATGAAAACATGGCCCCCTGTTGACGTGGAATCATGTAGATTTTAAATTCCTAAACAAAGATAATGATGCTGCACAATTTTGTGGATTTGTAGGACCTTTAATCAGAAAAATATCTGATAAAATTAATTCATATTAATCTCATATCTTCCACTTTCATTCCTTTTTCTATCTTCCTGGAAATTATTCTAGTGTAATGAAATTTAAGTAATGACTTTTTTTTTAAGAGAGAAAGAGAGAATTTTTTAATATTTATTTTTTAGTTTTTGGTAGACACAACATCTTTATTTTATTTTTATGTGGTGCTGAAGATTGAACCCAGTGCCCCGTGCATCCCAGGTGAGTGCACTACCTCTTGAGCCACATCCCCAGCCCAAATAATGACTTTTTTAGTAAGGTATTTGTAGAGTCACAAAACTACAAAAATATGGTGAGATTTCAGTTTGCAAAATGGATGCAAATGATATCAATAATAATTCACAAAAGAAATTTATTAAATTATGAAATAGATGCCAAAGAACTGAAGATTATTAAAAGACAAATTTTTAAATATAAAGATTAGTTAAGACAAGTAAAGGTGTCATAGTACAGTTAATTGGAGGTCAAGTTGAGAGATACCTCCTTCTCTTCCTGGTGTATTTCCTAGCTCAGACCAAAGCTTGTGGCCTCTCACTGTGCTACTTGTCAAAGGCTGAACCTTCCTGAGGCTGCGGAATTGCAACAGAACCTTTGGCTCTCTACCCCTTGAAGGGACCCACCATGACTCTCTGCCCCAGGCACACTTGTAGCTTTACAGACTCATTCCTGCACCAAAAACCCAACTAATACATTAAATTAAAAATCATATTCTTTCACAATAGTTTTAAGACAATATGTTAATATTATATATCAGATGTTATATTAGGCATGAAAGTAATTTTTTTCTTTCTGTTTTAAAGAAACAGAAATTAAATTAATTTTAATTAATTAATTAAAATAATTGTTTAGGCCCCTAGTGAATTATAAGGCCCTAGGTGCTTTGTCTAGTGGGTGGGTGAGCCCTGCGTGGTATCCTACTAATTTCTGTTAGCAGCAGCTGGGGCTCTATCTCTAGAGGGGCCAAATTATGAATCCCTCCAAAGCAGAATTCAGCCTGACTGTGTGGTTATGATGCAACTTTGTAAAGGAGTCTAAAAATTTGTGTACATTCTTAGATTCCCAATGATAAAAACTACCCCTTCTTGGATCATTGTGACAGTAAAAACCCACACTGTGGCTTTTTGTCTTAAACATGTTCCACAGAGATTTCTTCATGAATCAGTTTCAATTCAAAATCATGAAACTCTTGACTCTATTTCAGAAAAACAATACCATGTAGAAAATGAATGTGAACATAATCTCTGAGGAGAGTCATGCCCTAAAATTAAAAAAAAAAAGGCAAAATTGCTCAGGCTCATTCACACATGCCTGTAATCCCAGCAGCTCCAAAAGCCTAGACAATGAGATTGTGAATTCAAAGCTTCCCGCAGTGATGGTGAGGCAGTAAGCAACTCAGTGAGAATCTGTCTCTAAATAAAATACAAAATAGAGCTGGAGATGTAACTCAGTAGCCAAGTGCCCCTGAGTTCAATCTTCAGTACTGAAAAAAAAAAAAAAAAGAAGGCACAATTCATCTCACTTTAAGATTTTAAAATACAATTAGTCATTGTGAAAGTCAGCCAGCTTTGTGCACTACCTCTGTGCATTTGCTCAGAATTAATCCCTAAAATGTCTGTAGTCCCAGCTACTCAGGAAGCTGAGGCAAGAGTATCACAAGTTCCAGGTTAGCCTCAGTAATTTAATGAGGCCACAAGCAACTTAGTGAGACTCTCTCTTAAAATATAAAAACAGCAAGGAATGTAGCTCAGTGCTCAGGAGCCCCAGGTTCAATCCCAAGTACCAAGAAAAAAAAGAGTCACTTTTAAATATCACTTTCACTTTTCTTTTTTTTTTATTTTTTTTCTATTATTTTATCTTGCCAGCATTACTTTTTACCATGTGCTTTGTTATGTATTCCTTCCCATCATTTCAATACTGAAAGCATAAATTGTATAAATACTTTTGGAGAGTTCTACTTTTGTTTTATGCTAATTTAACCAAAGAAAAGTACATTATGACAATGTTAGTTATATTGGTAGGCATTGTGTATATGTATAAAAACAATGAAACTTCCTCAAAAATTGAAAAGACGTCTTTTTGTACAACTACTTTTGTAAAATGTACAATTTCTCAAGGTCTGGAGTCTTTGAGCAGTGGTATATGTGGTGATGAATTGTTGTGGGTTCTTCCCCTTGGTGGTGCTGGTGATGAACCAAGGGCTTCATACATGGTCAACGAGGCCTCTACCACTCAGCTATATCTCCATTTTTTTTTTTGTTTTGTTTTGAGAAAGGGAATCACTAATTTACTGTGGCTGTCCTTGAAATTGTTTCCCTCCTCCCTCAGACTCTAAATCCTTGGGACTACAGATGTGGGCCACTGCACTTAGCCTTTCTGCCTTCTTTGTTGTGGAGACTTATCCTATAGTTGTCCCCAAGATTCAAGAAAATCAATGAAGAGAGGGAGAAGAAGAAAAGCTGATTTAGACTTAAGGTCTTTAGAGTTAAGGATGATCACATAGGAATGTTCTCCTATACCTGAACCACAAAAACACTCCAATCCTCTTTGACCCTCTATGCCCATTTCCTGCCATGGGACAGTTAACACTCAATGAAACTGATGAGAAAAGAAGGCAAACAGGTCTGATCCCACAGTTCAGGAAGACCTAAAACCTAAGCCCCTCTAAATAAATATCATTTCAATCTAAAACCTACTGGATTTCAGGAAACAGGAAGGTTTAAAAGTCCATGTCCATGCTAAGGAAAACATTTACATCTCTTGAAGCTCAGCCCAGTGTATACTAATTTATCTTTTTTAATTTTTGTTGCCTAGGTGGCTCCAAAGTCCAGGCCTCAAGCAGTGCTCCTGTCTGAACCTCCTGTGTAGCTTGGACTACTGGTATACCCAACTACATATTCAATTAGCACTCTACCCACATGATGTGTATCATGGCACCCTCCTGATGGTAGTTTGCTAAAGGCATCTGAACAAACTGACATTAGACATGTGACCCCACCCACAAGCCTTGAGTTTTGGTGGATCTTGAAGTATAATCTATGAAGTCTCTTACCCTGGACACAGCCCATGAGGGCAGGATTCTGAAACTGCATAGACATGTCTGACTTAGAGCTGATGTCTTGGATCCTCTGGTTGTCAACTCAGAAGGCCCAAGAATAGAGATTTCATTTTGGTCTCCTTTCCTTATTAATGTAACTGGAAACCACTTAAGGACATTTATTGATACTGGTTCTGACCCAACTTTGAGAATGTCACATTCAGTTTTGAAGAAACACCAGCAAGTGACCACACTACCCTCATATCTGCAAAGAGGCTATTGGGTTCAGTCCATAGCCCTGACTTGGGTAACTGTATCTTTCTCTCTCCAGACCAACCTATATTACTTCCCACCCTGACTCGCCCCTCAGAATCAATTCCACAAGCAGTGAGTAAAGTAATGGCGTTAATCATCATGAAAAATTCAATCAGATTAGAAAGTATGAGAATTTTAAGTCTATCTAAAATCAGAGTTCCTTAACAAATTAATTACATGAAGAGCTTTTCTTTTTACACACACACACACACACACACACACACACACACATATATGTTTATTTGGACACAATACCTTCCTTTTATTTATTTATTTTTTTACATGGTGCTAAGGATTGAACCCTGCTCTTCTCATGTGCTAGGTGAGAGCTCTACTGCTGAGCCACATCCCCAGCCCACATGAAGTATGAAGTGTTTTTTTTTTTTTTATTGAAGAACCTTTAAATCATTCAGGAGTGAAATAACAAAATAAGAAATGATCACCACAGCCAAGATTTCAAGGCTCCTAGGTATGCAGGGCACAGTCCCAGTGCATGAGTCCACAGAGACAGTATAAGTGCCCCTACTGGAGTCTTTCAGGCTCCTTCCATGGCATTGGATGAAAGGCATCATTGTATTGCAAGGCATCCTCAAGCCTGGGGTTCCTTTCCTTTTTGGTTCTTCTGTGATATAAGCCTCAGTTTTCAGCAGCTTCTGTGGATGACCTGGGCTCTAGGAGACAGCCTGAGTATGTGTCTGTATAAATGTCCAGGCACTGGCACCTCCCTGAAGGTTCAGGGTCCATTGGGTCCCACTGACAGTAGTGCTTGTCCCTTCTTGAGGTGACTGGATATTTTGGTTGACAAAGGTAGGACATCTGGAGTGAGGGGAGAGTTAAAGAATGTCCATGCTCTATGCCCTTTTCAATGCTTTATTCACTCAAAATCACTCAATACACTTTCACATTGTAGGGTTTTTTTCTTAATATTTTTTTAGTTGTAGGTGGACACAATACTTTAAATTTATTTATTTATATGTTCGGTTTGGGATCAAACACAGGGCCTCACATGTGCTAGATGAGCACACTACCACTGAGCCAGAACCCAGCCCTATAAGTTCTTAATTAAGGAATGACAATGTTGGGCACTACAAACAATAATTCAGACTGATAAAAGCAATAAACACAACTAATTTAAAGCAAACACATTCTAAGTTAACTCTAAAGCACTGCAAATACTCTTAACCATGACTTATCCTCTAGTTGTGCTAGGTTTAAAGTCTTCAGTCTTAGATCTTAAATCCAGCAGAGTCACACTTACTCAGACCTCAGCAATCAGGTCAGGAATTAATAGAGGCTTCTCCTGGGGTGGAGTTGATGACTGGCTGAAGAGATAGTCCTAGGAGAGGTCACCATCCTTACCAGGGTTTAGAGGCTGCTGCAGAGTTTGAGAGCAGTGAGGACCATGCAGGATATCAGGCAAAAGATGAGAAGAATTGGGATGTGAGTCCAGGTGCTCATCAGGCTCTGAGGCTTCTGTGCATCAGTGTTGGTTGGCCCAAATGTCTTGTTTATTGGGCCCATCTTTATATTAAACTTTGGGGACTTTGTACTCCATTTTGATTCCTATCAGTTGCTACCAGGTTTTAGTGACATTTTACATCTCAGAGTCAGGACATAAGGTTAGGTGATTTCTGCCTTGATCTCATACCTCTGATCTTATCAAGGCTGAGGCAAATGACTTCAACTTCACTCTTATCAAGGTTGTGAAAAGTGACTTATTTTATCAGACTATGCCTGATGACAATATTGGAGGGCTCTGTAGACTTGTGCCTGGTGGGGACTACAGGTTTATTTTAAAATGGAGTTTTAAAATTCAGTTGCTTAGGCTAAGGTCATCCTTACATTGGAGTTATGGTGTGGTTTCAGCCATTGGCTGCTGTATGCTTTGGTCTTGAACCTGGTTCTGGCCTCTCTTAACTTCCTGCTCCTGTGTAACAACATATTCTGTTAGTACACTAGATCTAACAGTTCTCCTAAGACAGCTCACTGCTCTATGTAAGCCTAGTGAGGCAGTTGGCTTCTGTGAAAGTTCACATCTCCACAGCTCTAGAGGCACTGGCAGGAGTGGTGGCTCAGTGCAGGAAAATTATCCAGTGCCCAGGCCCAAGTCTAGTCTGGGTTCAGACTTGGTGGCATGTGGATCTCTGGACATGCCTTCCTGGGAGTCAGAGATCCCCAGTTGACAGACAGACTGCCATAGCTTCAGCTTCCCTACCAGGACAAGGTGTGTACCTGGTCTAGGAAAAGAAGCAAATCATTCAGTCTGTTATGGACTACACCTTTTTACAGTGCTGTCCTGTAGTTGACCTCAGAAGCCATACCCAATTGTGTGGGAGGAAACTTCATTTGCTTCACAAATTGATTAAAGAACCTAACAGGATTAAGTTGCAAATGGACCAATCTAAAGAATAAAAATACTGTCCAAGGAGACACACTTTCCACCTAAGAAACTCCTGAAGGCATTGTTGAAATTTCTTGGTTTTGACTGAATTTGTGAAAATGTGTGTGTGAGTGGGATGGAAGCCAGGCTTCAGTTCTTGGCAGTTTCAGTTTACTGTAAAAAATTATCTCCCTATTTCAGATAAACATAGACAAATTAGCTAGGCATGGTGGTGCACTTCTGTAATCCAAGAGTCTTGAGAGTTCAAGGCCAGCCTCAGAAAGGGCGAGGTGCTAAGAAACTCAATGAGAACCTTTCTCTAAATAAAAAAACAAAAAAAAAAGTTGGGGGTGGCTGGGCTGGGCATGTGGAGATGTGGATCAGTTCTCAAGTGCCCCTGAGTTCAATCCTTGGTATATCCACAAACAAACACATGGTGTAATTACTGTGTCAAATTTTGCAGCCATTTTCTTTTTCTTTTTTCCCCAGTGCTGCTAGTGATTTAATTTTACGCTTTACCACTGAGCTTCCTCTTAGCCCTTTTTCTTTTCTGTTTTGAGACAAGATTTGGCTAAATTGCCAGGATGGCCTCAAACATGTGTTTTTCTTCCCTCAGCCTCTTCATTTTCTGGGATTGCCTGAATGGGTCACTGTACCCAGCTAATTCTCCTGTTATGTGCTAGGATTGGCTGGTTTTAGAGATCAGACTAAGTGGGGCTGGGTCATAGTCTTAAGACCATAAGCTAATTCATCCTGGAGCTGGAAGGAGAAACCAAGTTTTAAAGCATACACAGCTAAGTGGAGATATGAGTAAGGGAGCAGGTTGTGTTGAGAAAAAAAATATATCCTATGGCTATTTAGAATTGTAATTTTTCTAATCTTTGCCTAGGTTTCCTGCATCGAAGAGTATCTAAGTTTGCTATGATTTTCCTGTCTAAATGGTTAATGAATGGAGTAAATGTCCCATTATCCACAATGTTTTTTTCAGGATCTCCAATCTTTTTAATGTAAATATGCATATTCTATCCTGAGTTATTCCCCTCTGCCTACTCTCCCTTTTTTCATTGCAATTTCTCCCATTTCGACTTTATTTGAATGTGTATTTAGCCAGATGTGATGGAGCACAAAACAGGAAGATTTATAGTCCAAGGACAGTCTCAGAAATTTAGGGACGTGTGTGTGTGTGTTTGTATGCATGCATGTGTGCATTTTCTTCTAGCTTCAGAAAAAAAAAATCTTTTTTCAGTAAGGTTCATCTCAATGTTTCAGGGGGAGTTCATGTATGGGTTAATTTGGCCATGAAATCTGTAAGTGTGGCAGTGTATCTTGGTTCCTTGTTCATCTGGATACATTAAATAACCAGAAAATGCAGATCTAAACCCTCAAGATCAGTATTACTTTCTCCACATTTATGTATGTCTTCCAAAATACAGCACTTCTTTAGGTATATGGACCTGTGTCAGCCCCACTGTTTAGCCTAGACATACCTACCAACTCTACAATTTTAACAGTGGAATGGCACACATTGTTTTGTTTTTGTTGTTGTTGTTATTATTATTATTATTTTGGTTATTGATGATTGAGTTGTTCCCCTCTGCCTACTTACTACTGAGTCCATCCCGAGGTCTCACTAAGCTGCATAAGACCTCTCAAATTTCCTGATTGTGCCCTTGAACTTGGGATCCTCTTGTTTCAGTCTCTGGAGATGCTGGGATTACAGGCATGAACCACTATGCCCAACTACATTGCTTTTTGTTGTTGTTGTTGTTCTTACAAACATTTATTTTCCTCCAAATTGATTGTGTTTTTCTGTAATGATATGAAAAGTCTTCATTCCCTTTTCCCAAGTATTGAGTTTCAAAAAGCCAGGTCTTAACCACACACTAATCTTCATCTCTTCAATGTCTTGTATGTTGTTAGTTTCATATGTAAGTATTTATATTGGTTTTCCTCGGGGATTTATACATTGATATATATATATATATATATATATATATATATATATATATATATATATATATATATATATATATTCCTTCACAGATATATACAAGCTTTTTATCCTCATCTTACCACTTGACAATACAACTTTAAATATGTTTTACACAGCTGTTCCTTGGTCAAGGTCATTTGCAAGAGCAAGTCGGTTTCTGAAGAAATCTTGTTTGGTGGGTGAAGGATCCATTGAGGGATTCTCATTAGTTTTTTCCCTGTATTCTGATCCACTGGACCTGGAAATGGGAAAGCTTTGATGTCACCACCAGCCCCAAGGACCACAGAAATCTTCACCAGTTGAGTTCCCATTTTTCTTTTTAAAGAGCTTGCGGAAGGAGCTGCGAAAGCCCCCTTTCTGGTCTTGCCTGGGATTTTGATCGCTGAAAGATGTTTGTTCACTTTCTCTTTCTTCCTTTGGACAGAATCGGGTGGTGTCTTCTAAATGCATCTCCCTCCTTACTTCCAAATAGGTCTGTTTTTCGCTTTGGGACCTCTGTTGGGGGAAGAAGGTCCGCGGCGCGCCGCGGGGTACGGATGCGCCGCCGGCCGAGCAGTGGGGCTGCGCGGCGCGCTCCGCGCGCTCCTACATTGCTTTTTTTTTTTTTTATTTTTTTATTTTTTTTTTTTATTGTTGGCTGTTCAAAACATTACATAGTTCTTGATATATCATATTTCACAATTTGATTCAAGTGGGTTATGAGCTCCCATTTTTACCCCATATACAGATTGCAGAATCACATCAGTTACACATCCATTGATTTACATATTGCCATACTAGTGTCTGTTGTATTCTGCTGTCTTTCCTATCCTCTACTATCCCCCCTCCCCTCCCCTCCCCTCCCCTCCCCTCCCCTCCCCTCTTCTCTCTCTGCCCCCTTTACTGACATTCGTTTGTCCCCCTTGTATTATTTTTCCCCTTCCCCTCACTTCCTCTTGTATGTACTTTTGTATACCTCTGAGGGTCTCCTTCCATTTCCATGCATTTTCCCTTCTCTCTCCCTTTCCCTCCCACCTCTCATTTATACACAATGGAGTATTACTCTGCATTAAAAAATGACAAAATCATAGAATTTACAGGGAAATGGATGGCATTAGAGCAGATTATGCTAAGTGAAGCTAGCCAATCCCTAAAAAACAAATGTCAAATGTCTTCTTTGATATAAGGAGAGTAGCTAAGAACAGAGTAGGGTCGAAGAGCATGAGAAGAAGATTAACACTACATTGCTTTTTAAAAGTGACATTTTTTCAAATACTTATTGGCCCTTTGGATAGGCATACCCTTGATAGCCTTGGCAGTTTCTTTGTGTTTTAAAATGATTTTCACAGATCACCTTGGACAAGTTATAGGAAAAGGAAAAAGAGTGATTCATTCTTCAGGTGATTATATTTTCAACTGATGTAAAAAAGTTTCAGGGAACATAACTAATTTTATTTAGAAGAAATTTTAACATTTTCTTTTTTGTTGTGTGTTTGTTTGTTTGAGTAGCATTGGGGATTGACTCCAGGGCCTCATGCATGCCAGGCTAGCACTTCTACCATTAATCTGCACTCAAAGACCCCATCTGCAAGTTGCTAAGATCTTTTTATGTACATTTCATCTGCTGCTTCAAACTCTGACATAATAGCCTCTGATGTGCTTTGGCACACCCTACCTCTTCATTGTCCTGCAGTATATTGCTGTCCTGCAGCATTGTCATATTGCTGCTGTCCCCCATCAACACACATAATTGTCCCTATGAACCTGTGGAAAATTTCTCTAGCATATGTACCCATAAATATAATTTTTTCATTCAAAAGAACATAATCTGAAAGTTACTGAGCATTGTCAGATTTTTCCATAGGATGAATGTGGCATTTGCCTTCCAACATATATTGTTGTGCAATACTACATACACACATTCCCCACAAACACTTGGAATGACATAGTATTCTGACATTTGCCAGGGGCTTTGTGAGTCTGTAGAGGTTTACACTGGTGCTAATGGCTGCCTGCTCCAGTCTTTTCTAATTTCTGAGAGTCTCTCTCTATAGGCCAGTGCTGTGTGTTTTTGAGAGACACTCTCTGATGTGTAGCCTTAAATGTGCTTTTGCTTTTGGATCCGATTATGAGTTATCTTTATCCCTCATGCTTAAACTGATTGCATTCAGTTTCTGTTCCTAAAGAAAGAAGGAACACAATTATGCCTTAGAATTGTACTTCATGCCTTTTATTCCATCACAATTCCTTTTAATTTTAAAAACCCCAAAATAATAGACTCAGGTTTCCTCCATGAAATATATATTTTCTCCATTAAAAGTAATTAAAATCTTTCTGCTTTAGGTTGTTTTTATTAGGTTAGTTTCACATAATTTTTATTTGAGAAAAACTACAGGTAAAAGGAAAAAAAATGCCTTTCAAAATTTCATTTTGATATTTAACAGTTTTCCTTTCATATAAGTATTTCCATCAAGAAATAAATTGTTTAAATAGGGAGATTCTTACATTTTCTGTATATATTAACTGCAATAACATAGAGATCCAGAGGCCAGAGGCAGGAGTTCTGCCTTCTAGTACCTCCACTCCCTGGTGGGTATTAAACCTGAACCAAGTGACATTAGTCTGAATGGGGGCAGTGTCTGGGAGAGGCTACGATGAACAGGGACAGCTGTGTAAAGGTCTTGGAAACTGGAGACTTCCAGGCTCTTCCTTAAGTAGATGCAGAATAAAAATATTGTCCAAGGAGACACCCTTTCTACCTAAGGAACTCCTGCCATACCATAGATTTGTTTGAGACCAGCAGCTGGGGCTCCCTTGCATTGCTCTCCCTGGGTACTTTCCACACCTCTGCCAGTGGGAAACATGTGAGAGTAAGGAGATTGAAAACTCACTACATTTTGGGGCTGGGGTTGTGGTTCAGTGGTAAAGCACTTACCTAGCACATGTGAGGCCCTGGGTTTGATTCTCAGCACCACATATAAATAAATAAAAAATAAAGGTATTGCATCCAACTACAACTAAAACATACATTTTTTAAAAATCACTACATTTTTTCTGAAGTGGTGTTCTCAACCCTTGCTAGCATTGGAATCATTTGCGGAGCTTAAAAACCAAACAAATAAGGCTGGGGTGGTGGCACACTTGTAGAGTACTTGCCTAGCATATGTGAGGCACTGGGTTCAATCCTCAGCACCACCTAAAAATAAATAAAATAAACCTCCATCAACACCTAAACAACTTTAAAAAATAAACCCTGAAGCCCCAGAAATTTCAAAGATTAAGACATTGGTTAGGATGAGTGTTTAGTATTTGGTGTAAATTTTAATTAACTACTGTGAGCACATTTTCCCACTTGATACACTAGGAGAAGAGATTTCTTCCCTATGAAGATTGAATGATAGAACATGTAAGGTTGTTCTCATATTCAGTTATGATTTAGTTTTCTCTATGCTATTGTAGCAGCCTGAAGTCCAACACTTACTTCAGGGTTGTGTTGTTATATAAGGTTAACATTGACTTGCACACCATGGATTACCTCCTGCTCTATGGAGCTCTGCCACATGCCTTCACATAAATTGAAGAGAAATAGGACCAGTACCCTGGCATCTTCTTCTTGCCCTTAATGGTGAAGGGGCTGTTACCTTGTTTTTTAGGTGACACCTTCTCTCTGCTGGTTTCCAAAGGTTGAATCCAGTGGCTTCCATAGATTCCATGAAGTGTAGTACTTCACTCCCTCTGGCCCTCTTACTACCACTAGTCAGGGGAGGCTTAGAGGAGGGGCCTGGCAGGCAGTGCAGGTATTGTGTAAGCAGGTGGGAGGTCCTAATAAATGAGCAAAAAGCCTCCGGTTGGTTGGGGAGACTGACCACACCAACAGATGTACTATCTAAGAGAAGTTGAATCCCACCTTTCGAATACAGCAGCCCCAGGAGGTAAAGGGACATTGCTCAGAATGGGCACCTATGTTGACAGCCTCACCGCCCTGGGTCTTCAGGTATAAACCTGGCCAGCAGTGCGGACTTTGTGCCTGTGACATGTCTTCTTCCTAAGCACAGCTCTTTAAGCTGTGTTCTCCAGTTTCACTTGCCTCAGTTTACATGTCGACCACTCTGATTCCTGGTGCAACTATGTTTTCTCAGCACAAGGGCCTGAGGAGGGGCAATGTCTTCAACAGCTAAAGGAGAAGAAAAAGCACTCCTTTAGTGGTGGTGAGCGCTTTTCCACAAAAGCAACCCAGGGCTTATGACCTCCTGTTTCCACCTAGAGAGTGTCATAGCACCACGAGGCCAGAGGCAGTATGAAGTGGGTGAGGCCCCCAGGGAATGAGGCTTTGCTAAGCAGGGGTCCATCTGGCTCAGCCTGATGGCAGTTTCCAATTGAAACAAAGTTCTGAGGGATCTTAAAACAGTTGCCTTCCTCATCTCCATCATTTCTTTGATTCTTCCAATGCAAGTATGTTCTGGGACCCACAGCTTGGCGTTTTCTGTAATCCCCACTCCAAGGGTGTCATCCAAGCCCTCCCCCATGCCACTGTGATCTCACACCTAGTTGTTAAAAAGACTAGGTCTCTGACCATGGATGGGAAATAAACATTCACATAGTTTAACATTTAGAGAACTCAGTAGGAGGAAACTTCACTCTTAAATTAATCAGTCTAATAAAGTTAATAAACCCTCAGAGCTTCTAAGAAGGCCCCTAGTCCTGTGTTTTAGTAACTTGCATACTTAATGTTTTCACTCTCTTAAATAGCTCTTGCTAGCTCTCTCCTAATTACATGAGCTTCCTTCTCCACAAAATCTGAATACACCCACAGCTGGACTGGTGAATATCAAAAGTATGCCTGGGAATTTCAAAGGATATGCCTGTCAAAAGATGCTAGGGAGAGGGGAAAGAGAAAGAAGAAAATAGAAGCACCTGATGAGGAAGGAGTCAGACTGGATTGGCTTTGGGCTAAAACTCAGAGCTTAGTAAGTCCTGAGAAATTGCCCAGTGCCTCAGGCTTTCCTTTCTCTCTCTTCCTGCTTCTGGATTTGCCCACTTGATCTCCTTGTGCCCATCCAGGGCCACCAAGATGGCCCCCTCACAGGAATGTTGAATTGAAAGAAATTTGGCTGGTGGCCCAGAGTAGAATGCCTGATGAAGAGGTTACTGTTTTTGCTTAGTTTTGTTTTGTTTTTGGATTAAAACATTTGATATAATTATTTAGTAACTTTTAATTAATTAAACTCAACAAAATTGAAATCCTTTTTCTTAAATTTAGAAACTTTAGAACCTTAAAAAATATGTATCCTTTATATTTGCCTTTAATTACTTAATATGCATTCTCCAGGAGTGAAGCCAGTTTTAACTTGTCTCTTCTATTTGATCAACAGATGTAAGCAGTTCAATAAGTTTAAATGCATCAACTTTTTTATTGAAATCTACATTATGATATCTGATTTCTATATTTTGTT
The DNA here is from genome assembly GCF_047511675.1 of Marmota flaviventris. Lineage (NCBI taxonomy): Eukaryota > Metazoa > Chordata > Mammalia > Rodentia > Sciuridae > Marmota > Marmota flaviventris. The sequence goes on from NW_027287685.1 coordinate 372,969, forward strand.
TAAGAAATATTGTATAATTGCAATGTCATAGACATTTTGTATTTTCTAAGATTGAAATTTAAATTTTCATACTAAGGTGCTTATTTATGGCTCATGTTTCTATTTGGTATGTGGTAGACAAGTTCAACATTTCATTAGCATATGAAAATCACAAATTCTAATGTTGGTTTTGCTTATTGATATGGAATATCTCCATTTTACACAAAACTAATAATTATACTTGTTTCTGTTTCAGCCCCTAGGATATTCCTTCTACTAAACTGTCTCTCCAGAAAGAATTAAAATACTGAGTAAAGGGGAATGGATTCCAGGTGGCTAATCATTCTCCTGGAGTGGGCACATCATATGTCAGGTGTCATACCTGATGTCATAGTTTCTCTCTACAGTTGCCTCCCTGGCCTGAAAAAGGACAGGGATATTCTTCACCTCTACTTTGCCTGCATCTGACAAAATGCCTGCTGCTTCAGCACTGTGCACAGTTTGTTTAAGAACAGAGCAGTTGGCACGGTGACAATATAGATGACTCCTCAGCTGATGTGTACCGATCACCAATGGAGCTGGACACTGACTTTCACTGGGCTGTCCTCCTCTACCTCTCCAGAACCAGCCTTTGTGATTCTTAAGTCAGAAATCTGAGACCTTCTCTGACTTACCTCCAAGTCTAGAGCCAAACCCAGCTTGGCAATCCCAAGGTCTTGACTGTAGCTTAAAGGTCCTGATACTTGTTTTTGCCCTTCTTCAAAGAATTGGTTTCATATCATTTTCATATCCTGTGTCTAACAGGAAAAGCCAGGGATCTCATTTCAACAAAAGTTTATTTTGTGTAAGATTCTTCCATGTCTCCAGAGTAGATATTAACACATTGCTAATATACTCTTATAGGAACAAATGTATGAACTCATTGCTTATATAGGATGGGGACTCAGTGGCCTAAAGTGGGCTTCATTTACTCTGGAGAAAAGAGTTCCTGGGAAGAACTTTCTAGGACCTGGATGAAGCTGTGTAATTCTTAGTGTAATGAACAGGCGGTGCATATCCCTTCACTACTAAGCATGCTGAGCAGAAGAGAGGCCTCACTTGCCTCAAAGCTGCAGGTCTCTGAAAATATGGGAAGACACAGGAACTAGAAGGGGAGAGAGTGAGAGTGGAGAGCTTAGAGTGGTCTCACCTCACAACTTCCTCCTGGTTCTGTTTTTCCCTAATGGAAAGTAGATATTGGTACATTTTTGCCACTTTCTTTGTAAAACTCTGATGCACCAACATTTCATTCTCTTTACTATGACCTGGACATTTGAAGCCTGAGGTCTCTGTAGTGCCAACCATTCCTTCCTTTATCTTCCTCTCATGAAATACTGAATGCTTTTCAGTGGGAAAAATCTCTTTATTTAATTTATCCTATACTATGGCTAATTTATCCTATTCTGTGTTCCTTTTGATATACTCAGAGTTGTGGTTTTTCTCTTATTAAAATTTACAACATGATTAAAGCCTTTTCCCTTCACCTTTGGAATGAAAATTTTATGTGGTTTTGAAGTCAAGAGAGGAAGTAGTAGGGTTGGCACTGTGGCCTGAGGAAGAGCACAGTGATGTATGAGATCATTAACATCAGAGAAATTTAAATTTCATATGTGAGGTAAAATGTTCATTAGTATCATGTCACATGCTAAACATCTGCCTTTTTTCCAAAGTAGGTAGGTAGATAGACAGTTATATCTTAGTGACTCTCAAACACTGTTGGTAGAAATACATAAGATAAGATCACTTGAAAGCAAATATGGGAGCTGAGAATCCAGCTCAGAGGTTGAACAATGTCCTGGTGGGCTGAAGGCTCTAGTTCTAATCCCCAGAGCCACAGAACACAAGGTGTTGAGAGCTGAGGGGAGAGAGTGGAAGAGAAACTCAATAAGGCAACCCAGATTAAGCATTTCAGTGTGCATAATTTATGTGTGTGAGTGAGAATGCTATTAAAAAAGAAATTCCACTTTTGTGAGGAGAAAATTAGACTTCAAAGGGAGGTGAACCCACAGTTATCACTTCTAGTGTCTAGAGGTAGGAACACCCATGATTTTACCCCTCAGAGTACCTGACTTCTTTCTGGCCTAGTTCTTAAGAGCAAAAAGTTAAGCAATAACATCTGGGCTAGAAGCTGGGGTTCTTGCTTAGTGGTAGAGCGAGGGGTGGGCCTGTGTTTCCCATAGGGAGCCTTCAAAACACAGAGAAAAGCCATTCCAATCCTCTGCTCCAGGAGAGTAGATCCTCAGGTAGGAACTTGGAACAATGGAGGGCCAAATGAGGGCACTGAGAGGGGCATCCAAGCATGCAGAGATGGGGGTGGGGTGGGGAGCTAGAACCCATTCAAGGAGCCCCTGCTATGGAGAAGCAGGAGGAGGGGAGGGTCCAGGCAGTGCCAGGATACCTCAGCACAAGAGGAACAGAGGGGAGGTACAGGAGGGGGCTGGAAATGGCGACCTGAAATCAAGGGACAGGGACTGGGTCCTGGAGAAGGGTGGCCAGGGGATCAAGCACGAGCCAGGCAGAATGGAGAGGGTCAGGGTAAGGGTGCATGAAAACTCACAGGGCTGGGAGGGGAGGGAGGGGAGTAGTGTGTGGTACAGGAGTAGGAAGGCTCAAGGGTTTCAGGATTTGGGAGCAGGGCCTGGGTTGAGAGAGGCCAAAGTGCCCAGGCAAGGGGCAGGGCTATATCTTCCCAAAGGGAGCCCACAGGGCCAAGAGGCCTGGTCCAGTCACCTGGTCTTGGTGAGCATCCTGGGAAAGGCATCTAGAAAAGAGGCCCTGCCAAAACAGGGAAGACAGGAGGACTGAAGGAGGGTACAGTGTGAAGGGCCGTAGGATGGGGCTTGGTGGGATGGGGGCCAGGACACCAGCAAGGAGCCCAGGCTAGGGACCTAGGGGAGGGCCCATGGCAGGGAGAGCAGGGAGGGGCAGGGCTGGGAAGGTGGGGAGGCCCTACAGTACTACAGAACAGGGAAGCCAAGGGGATCAGGGAAGCAGCCCCATGGAGGGGCTTGCAGTCAAAGCCCAGGGACTCATGGAGTGAGATGGGCCCCCAGAGGCTCTAGTGAGGAGACAGACCAGGGTATGGAGACCCAAGAAGCACGGATGGGACATGGGGGTTAGGAAAGTGGACAAGGCTGGGAGGGAAAGCTGGGGATTTGGCAGGGCAGAGCTAGGCTCCCCAAACAGTGCCACTGCCAGGTGTCAGGTTCCCAGGTGCAGGAACAAAGGCCCAGGGAGAGCAAGGGGCCCAGGCAAGGGGCAGGGCTCTGTTTCTAATAAGGTGCCCAAAGGGGAGAAATTGGCTACGCTATGACCAGGAGCCAGAGGGCTGGGCAAGGGCCACAGAGGAAAGCACACTAGGGGGCCCAAGCAAGGGACCACCAGGTAGTATCCATCAGGAAGCAAGGACAAGCTACCCCATGCAACATTAGGAAGGTGATCAAGGGCTAAGGTGAGGAGCCTGGCCTGGGAACTGGAGTGCTCAGGGTCAGGATTAGGGAGGGCTGAATTGGGGTATGGGCAGCATGCAAGGTGAGAGGGCAGGGAAGGGATGGGAGTGGATCACTCAGGGCAAGATTGGCACAAGTCCCAAGTCCACTGCCAGGTTGCAAGGTTCAGGCTGCAAAGGGGGCCCAGGCCAGGGGCAGGGCTGTTTTCCATAGGGAGCCTTCAAGGCACAGAGGCCAGCCAATTCCATTCCTCTGCCCTAGGTGAGTAGATCCTCATAGAGTGACCTGGACTAAAGTAGGAACAAAGGAGGGCACTGTGAGAGATACCTGGCATGCAGACGTGGCTGGTAGTCAGTGGGGAGCCAGGACCCATTCCAGGAGCCCCAGCTAGGGAGAAGCAGGGTGAGGAGAGGATCCTGGCAGTTCCAGAATACCACAGCACAATAGAAACAGAGGGGAGGAACATTAGAAGGCAAAAAAAAAAAGGGGGCCTGAAATCAAAGTACAGTGATAGGGTCTTTCAGAAGGGCGGCCAAAGGCTCAATCAAGTAGTCAGGCTTAGGAATGAAGAGCCAAGTGGCACGGCCAGGAAGGGGTGAATGAAAATGCACAGGACTGGGGAGGGTAGGGAGGAGAGAAAGGGAAGCTAGTGGCACAGGGCAAGGGACGCTCAGGGCCTAGGTCCACTGCAGGGTGTCAGAATTTGGGAGAAGTGCGGGGCTGAGAGAGGCCAAAAGGCCCTAGCAAGAGGCAGGGAAACGTTTTCCAAAAGGGAGCCCATAGGGCCAAGAGGCCAGGTCTAATTCCCTGTCCAGGGTGGGCATCCTGGGAAAGGTTCGGGAAAAAGGGCACGGCAGGGACAGGGATAGCAGGAGGGCCAAAGGAGGACTCAATAGAAAGGGCCAGAGGATGCATGCTGGTGGGGTAGGGGCCAGGATCCCCATAAAGGCCAGGCTAGGGAACTAGGGGAGGGCGCATACCAGGGGAGAGCAGGGAAGGAAGTGGCTGGGAAGGGGGGGCAGCACTAGGATACTACAGCAAAGGGAAGCAGGGAAGTAGCCCCAGAGATGGGCTCACAGAAAAAGCCCAGGGATGTACAGAACAAGAAGGGAAACTAGAGGTTCAAGAGAGGAGCCAGGCCAGGGAATGGAGAGCCAAGGTCCAGGGCTGTGGCAGGGGCTCACGACAGTGGACAAGGCTGGGGAGGGAAGGCAGGGGATGCAGTAGGGAGGAGGTAGGCTCCAGTCCCAGGGAGGTCCTAAGGAGAGCAATGAGCCCAGGTGAGGGGTAGGGCTGTTTCCCATAAGGTGCCTGAAGGGGAGGAAGGGGCTGCTCTAGGACCAGGAGACAGAGGGCTGCACAAGGGGAACAGAGGGGCGTATACTAGGGGGCCCAAGCAAAGGGACCCCCAGGGCAGACCCAACACGAGGCAACACCATGCTACCCCATGTATCATGAAGAACAAGGCCAGGGGCTAAGGTGGGTGTCCAGGCCTAGGACTGGAGAGCGCAGCATCAGGGAGGGCTGGGTTGGGGTAGGGGCAGCATGGAAGGAGAGAGGGCAGGGATGCAAGGGAGGGGATCTCATAAGGCAAGGTCTGCACAAGACCCCTGCCAAGGCCAGGTTTCAAGGTTTAGGCAGCAAAGGGGACCCAGATGAGGGGCTGGGCTGTGTTTCCCATGGGGAGCCTTCAGGGCACAGTGGCCAGCAAATTGCACTTCTCTGCCCCAAGTGAGTAGATCCTCAGAGAGAGAGACCTGAACCAAAGGAGGGCCAAAAGAGGGAACTGTGAGGGGATATCTGGAGTGCAGGGGTAAAGGGTGTGTCAATGGGGAGCCAGGACCCATTGGAGTAGCCCACACTATGGAGAAGAAGGGGTGTGGAGGGTCCAGGCAGTGCCAGGATACCACAACCCAAGGGGAACAGAGGAGAGGCACAGGAGGGGGCTGGAAAAAGGGGCCTAAAATCATGAGACAGGGACAGCGTCCTTGAGAAGGGTGGCCAGGGGCTCAAGCAAGGAGCCAGGCCATGGAATGGAGAGGAAAGTGCAAGGGCCAGGGTGCCATGCACGTAAATGAACAGGGATGGGGAGGGGAGGGAGGGAGATTGGAGAGCTGGTGGCGCAGGGGGAAGAAGGCTCAAGGCCCAGGTCCACTGCCAGCTGTCAGAATTCTGGAGTGGGGCCTGGGCTGAGGGAGGACTAAAGGCCCAGGCAAGGGGCAGGGCTCCGTTTTCTCAAAGGGAGCCCCCTGGACCAAGAGGTCAAGTCTAGTCACCTGGGCTCAGTGAGCATCCTGGGAAGGGGATCCGGAAAAGGGGCCTGGCAGGGACAGGGATGATAGGAGGGCCAAAGGCACAGCCTGAAGAGCCTGAGGACTGGTTTGTGTGGGTTGGGGGCCAGGACCTCAGCAAGGAGCCCACGTTAGGAACCTAGAGGAGGGACCATGCCAGGGGAGAGCCAGGAAGGGAGGGTTGGGAAGGTGGGGTGGGACTAGGGTACTGCAGTATAGGGAAGCCAAGGGGAGCAGGGAAGCTGCCCCAGCAAATGGCCCACATTCAAAGCACAAGTACTCACACAGCAAGAAGGGCCAGCTCAAGTGAGGAGTCAGGTCAGGGAATGGAGAGTCAAGGGCCAAGGCTAGGGCTAAGAAAAGAGGATAAGGCTGGGAAGGAAAAGCAGGAGATCCGAAAGCGGGGAGCGAGCCTCCAGGCCCAGTGTCACTGCTAGGTGTCAGGATTTCGAGTGCAGGATTAAGGGCCCAGGGAGAGCAAGGGGCCAAGGCAAGGGGTAGGGCTATGTTTCCCATAAGGCACCTGGCCCAGATGAGAAATAAGAGCTAGGGTCTGTGCCAAGTGGACCTGGCAAGGAACGAGTGCCAGGAGGATGGCAATGGGAGGGCATGGCTCAGTGTCGCAGAGTGTGGGGATAGGGGCAAGAGCCAGGCAAGGGACCCACTTTACCAAAAGAAGATTAGGAACCCAAGGAGCAGGAGGCCTGAGCTCCAGGGGAAAGCACTAGGGGAAGGAGAGGAAGGGGCGGTGCTAGGCTGAGCAGACAGATGTCAACAAAAGGTCAAGGAGGGGAGCGCTCTAGGGGCCCAAGAAAGGGGCTCCTTGGTCAGACACAACTCCAAGAGACTCCTTGCAAAGCCCCACAACAACAGGAATGTGTTCAGGGGCTCAGGTGAGCGGCCAGGCCCGGGGACTGGAGCGTGAATGGTCAGGGTTAGGAGGGCTGGGTTGGGGTAGGGGTAGCATGCAAGGCTAGAAGGCAGGGGATGGAAAGGAGGGGATCATGAAGGGCAAGGTCGGCGCTAGGCCCAAATCCACTGCCTGGTGTCAAGGTTCAGACGGTGAAGGAGGCCCATGCGAGGGGCAGGGCTGTGTTTCCCATAGGGAGCCTTCAGGGTGCAGATGCCAGCCAATTCCACTCTTCTGCCTCAGGTGAGTAGAACCTCAGAGAGATACCTAGACCAAAGGAGGGTACTATGTGAGGATACCTTCAGGTCAGAATTGGGAAGGTGGTCAGTGGGGAGCTAGGACCCTTTCAAGGAGCCCTGGCTAGGGAGAGGCAAGGGGAGGGGAAGGTCCAGGCAGTGCCAGGATATCACAGTACTATTGTAGGGATAAATGAGACAAGGCATAGAAGATAGCAGAAAACAGTTTTATTTGGCTGCAGCCAGGCTCAGAGGGAACACCTTTTGCTCTAATCAATCAATCCCCAGAACCCAGAGTTCAGGGAGTTTCACAATTTTATACCCAGCATGTAAGGGGAGGGGCTCAGAAGTTTACAGTCTGCAGAAGATCATACAAAAGCAGCTTTTTCTTTCACTACTTTGGGCAAGTTACCTCTTCAAAGACAACACCTGAGAAGGGGAGAGCTTCTTTTCTCCTTTTATCTCCCCCTGGCAGTTATTGCATGGAGCCCAGTTGGTAACTTATCTTAAAAAATGTAGACTTCTCTGAAGCCCAGCTCAAAGCCAGAGGCATTGTTTGCACATTTCTACCAAATACTACAATGGATATGCTTGTGAAAAACTAGTAAGGGGGTGTCCAGTACCTGGAGTGCTGGTATCTTCTCAGCCAGTGGCCAAATAAAACAGGATGACATTAAAATAGGAAGTTTATCTCCATTAATGTCTTTTGGAGAGACTCTTTTGCTGACAGTTCTAAAATCAGCCATGGTGAAGATTTCTGCAGAAGCCCAGTTAAGACTTTTCTGTGGAGACAGAGGGAGCCACTTCAATTCCCCCTTTTAATGATGCTTCCCATAATTTAATTTTTTTTAATTTAAGAGCATCATTACCATTATCTTAGCTTACATCCTTATACAATGTCAAAACCTTAGTTGTCATCCTTTCAACAGCAGCTTCTATAGCAAACCCATAGTTTTAATGCACAGTGTAGCCAAATATGGGAGCAATAAGCAGGTTAACAACAGAATACCCACTATACCAGTTAAGCTATTAAATCTACCAAGAGTTGACAACCATCGCTCAAAAGTATGTTTGGGACCCAAACTTTAAGGCCCTTCTAGGTATGAACTAGCACATGTACTAGTTCTCATGTGTTGTTGGCTATATTCTTAACTGTTTGTCTATTGTCCGCCATTTGGATGCAACAAACTGAGCTGTTGAACTCTCCACATGTTTATCTTTCCTCAGCCACTATGTAATCTAATGCCAAGTGGTTTGGATAGTTAGCCACTGGCATCTGATCTATTGTGTGGCTAGGAGGTCAAAGGCTCTGGCAGTTTGATTAATAATAATTTCTAGTACAGATGGTAAGTGAATAATTCTGTTTAACATATAAATAGGGGTTTTATAACTCCAACTGTCATTTTGTGGCCAGGTAGTGACACCATAAGTGACAAAAATCCTAGGGGGTGGCCAGTTATTTTCACCCCAAGATTGGGAACCTCCTAAATCAATTTTCTTCCCAATGGACCTCTTTTGTCTTTCCAGACATCCATCTATAACATTCCTCTGGCAGGACAGGTTATAAATTTATATTTTATCACCTCTTGGTTACACTGGATTGTCCTGACATATGGTTCACATGATCTCCATGGTTGGAATAGGAGTAGGACAGAACAACTAAGGTTATCAAAGGAAACGAAACTGAGTAATAGACTAACATTTTTGTTAGCATAGGTTAAACATCATGAATTAACGAAGCCAAACTAATAACAAGAAACAAATCCTAGAAAATTTATACAAGCAAGATAAAAAAAGTACAAATGATTTTTTCCCCAGTGTCCAGTCAGTATGAGTTACTGTTATCAAACCAGTAACAAAAACCAAACAGAGAACTATGTATATATCTAGAAGCAAGGGGTTGTGATGCATTACAGTATAAGTATCTTAGAGGTTGAAAGAGTTCATTAGTCTTGGTGTGAAGTTTATCTTTCACCACGCATTGATCAGCCAGTCCCTCCCCTGTAGCTGAAACAGAGCCATAGTCTCCTCAAGCTTCAGCCATGCGTAGACCAGTCAGCTTCCAGAGTGACTGGAGCAGGGCTGTTGTCCTTCTGATCCTCAAGCTTCTGCGGTGCTCCTTTTTCTTCGGAATGGTCAGCTTCAAGGGTGTAGCAGCATCTGGAGTGAACTCCCAGTCCACAGCTGCAGGCTTGAGTCTGGTGTAGTAAATCCCTGGACCTATTTCTGCAAACTTTACTGCAATTGAGATGGAGAGAATAACAGTGAAAGGGACCTTACAAAATGTTTAGGTGTTTGAATATTCCATTGTTTGACCAAGACTCGATCTCCATGCTTAAAGAAATGTGTGCCTGGGTCAACTTAGTGGCAATCTTTCTCTAACCCATTGGTTGAGAACCTGTAAAGTTTTCCCTAAGGCCTGAAGCTGTTGTCTAAGGGTTAACTCTATCTCTTGAAAGTCTCCCAATGGTCGCCTAATAACAGGTTGGCCTCAAGTACATTATATAGGGAGAGAATGCAGTCCTTCTAGTGGGAGTGGTTGAATCCTCAACAATGTAATCCGGAGAAGTTCATCACCATGTAAGTGAGTCTACTGAAACAGCTTATCTAATTCAGACATAAAGTTCTGCACATCGTTTTAACTATACCAGAATTCTGAAGGGTATAGGCAGTACTATGTAACTTCCATCTAATCTCTAAACTCTTGGTCAGTATCATGTCACCTCTGCACAAAACCTGGATCATTGTCTGAGCCACTACTTACTGGGAAGGGGAAGAAGGGGCTGTATGAGGACAAGGAAAGAGCCTGAAGCAGGTGGTGGCCAGCACAAGAAACTCCCAGGAGAGCATGGTAGGGGACCCAAGCAAGGGGCCCCCAGTTACCTCTTGAAGAGGAGCTATGCCACCAGAGGCAATGCGAAGCCACTAGCCACGACGAACGTGCTCAGGGGCCCAGCCAAGGAAGCAGGCCCAGGACTGGGGCTTAAAGCTCCAGGGTTGGCAGGGTCAGGGGGGATTGGCTTAGGTTAGAGGCAGCACAAAAGGCTAGAGGGAAGGGAAAAGAAGGGAGGGGATCTCGCAGGCCAAGGTATGCACAAGGCCCACGTCCACTGCCAGGTGTCAGGGCTCAGGCAGAAAAGGGGGCCAAGAGGAGGGGCAGGGCTGTGTTTCCCTTTGGGAGCCTTCAGGGAGCAGAGGCCAGCCAGATTGCACTCCTCTGCAATCCAGGGGAGTAGATCCTCTGACAGGGACCAGGACCCAACCCGGGTCAAACAAGGGTCCTGTGTGGGAAAACCCTGTGAATGCCAGCATGAACCTGGGTGGCTGGGTGGCTGCGTGAAAGAGGACGCCAGGCCCATTGGAGGAGCCCAGGCTAGGGAGAATCAGGGGGAGCGGAGGGTCCCGGGGGTGCCAGGATACCACAGCACTGGGGCAACAGAGGGGAGACCAGGAGAGGGTACCAGCAAGGGGCCTGAAATCCAGAGACAGGGACAGGGCAAGGGCCATGGAGATGAGCGGCCTGGGGCTCCAGGAAGGAGCCAGGCCCAGGCATGGAAAGCCATTTGCCAGGGCCACCATCAGGCCTGGGGAGGAGAGGGAGGGACTGGACAGAGGGGAGAGAGGGGAGCAGGTGGGCCAGGGGGAGGCAGGCTCAAGACCCAGGTCCACTGTGTGCTCTCCGGGGTCAGGGAGCAGAGCACGGGCTGAGGAAGGCCAAAGGGCCCAGGCAAGGGGTCCGCAGCCAACGCCCAGGGCCGCTCTGGGCAACAAGGGCCACCAGAGGCTCAGGCAAGGAGCAGGGCCGGTGGGGATACGAGAGCCAAGGGCTGGCGCTGGGGCAGGAGGCGCAAGACAGTGGACGGGGCTGGGGAAAGAAGGCAGGGGATCCTGCAGGGCAGGGCAGGGCAGGGCAAGGCAGGGCAGGGCCGAGGAAGGCTCCAGGCCCAGGTGTCAGGATTCCTGGTGCAGGAACAAGGGTGCAGGGAGAGCAAGGGGCCCAGGTGAGGGGCTGGGCTCTATTTCCCAAAAGGCCAGCTGGCCAAGAGGCGAATCCTGGGCCAGGCACCTGGCAAACGGGGCCTGGCAAAGGACAGGGGCCAAGAGGAGGGGACTGGAGGGCTCAGCGCGGGGGTGGGAGGGATCACAGTGGGTGCCCAGAGGGGCAAGAACAAGGACCCAAGAAAGGAGCCAAGGCTAGGGAGCCACATGACCTAGGACAGGGAAGGAAGGAAGCCAAGGGGCACAGAGAGAGAGAGGGGAAAGGAAGAAGGGGAGGAAGGGATGGCAGAGAACTAGGAAAGAGTGGGGAAGAGTGGGGTGGGGTGGGGTGGGGGGCAGCAAACAGCGCAACTGGCAGAGAGGGGAGGGCACCACGTAGGCAGCCCAAGCGAGGGGCCCAGGGCTGACCACAGGACCTGGAGCGATGACACTGGACACCACAGGCAGCCACGAGACAGGATGAGGAACAGGAGCTAAGGGGCCCAGCATGGGAGCCAAACACAGGACTGGAGCATAAAGCTCCAGGGTAGGGAGGGCTAGCTTAGGTTAGGTGCAGAATGCAAGGCCAGAGGGCAGGGGAGGGAAGGGAGGGGATCGCGCAGGCCAAGGTCAGCGCAGCGCCCAGGTCCACTGCCAGGGGTCAGGGTTCCTGCAGCCAAGGGGGCCCAGGCGAGGGGCAGGGCTGTGTTTCCCATAGGCAGCCTTCAGGGCGCAGAGGCCAGCTGATGGCACTCCTCTGCAATCCAGGGGAGTAGATCCTCAAGAGAGGGACCTGGACCCAAGCAGGGCCAAAGGAGGGCCCTGCGTGTGGAAAGGCTGGAGCGCCAGCATGAAGCTGGGTGGCTGGGTGGGAGGGGTCCCGGGACCCATGGGAGGAGCCCAGGCTAGGGAGCCACGCGACCTAGGACAAGCAGCAGGGAGAGAGCTCAAGGGGAAAGAGGGAAGGGGAGGAAGGGGCGGCGCGAGGAGGAGGAGGAAAGAGTGGGGTGGGTGGGGTGGGGGGGCGAAGGCAGGCGGCGCTAGGGGCACCGCGGGGAGCGCGCGCGGTAGGGGGCCCAAGCAAGGGGCCCCCGTCCGACCCGACGACCTGGAGCGACGCCACCCGACGCCACGGCACGCCACGCGACACGACGACCAACACGCGCTCAGGGGCCCAGCCCAGGAGCCAGGCCCCAGGACTGGAGCTTAAAGCTCCAGGGTTAGGGAGGGCTGGCTCGGCTTAGGGGCAGCATGCAAGGCCAGAGGGCAGGGGAGGGAAGGGAGGGGATCGCGCAGGCCAAGGTCAGCGCAGCGCCCAGGTCCACTGCCAGGGGTCAGGGTTCCTGCAGCCAAGGGGGCCCAGGCGAGGGGCAGGGCTGTGTTCCCATAGGCAGCCTTCAGGGCGCAGAGGCCAGCTGATGGCACTCCTCTGCAATCCAGGGGAGTAGATCCTCAAGAGAGGGACCTGGACCCAAGCAGGGCCAAAGGAGGGCCCTGCGTGTGGAAAGGCTGGAGCGCCAGCATGAAGCTGGGTGGCTGGGTGGGAGGGGTCCCGGGACCCATGGGAGGAGCCCAGGCTAGGGAGCCACGCGACCTAGGACAAGCAGCAGGGAGAGAGCTCAAGGGGAAAGAGGGAAGGGGAGGAAGGGGCGGCGCGAGGAGGAGGAGGAAAGAGTGGGGTGGGTGGGGTGGGGGGGCCAAGGCAGGCGGCGCTAGGGGCACCGCGGGGAGCGCGCGCGGTAGGGGGCCCAAGCAAGGGGCCCCCGTCCGACCCGACGACCTGGAGCGACGCCACCCGACGCCACGGCACGCCACGCGACACGACGACCAACACGCGCTCAGGGGCCCAGCCCAGGAGCCAGGCCCCAGGACTGGAGCTTAAAGCTCCAGGGTTAGGGAGGGCTGGCTCGGCTTAGGGGCAGCATGCAAGGCCAGAGGGCAGGGGAGGGAAGGGAGGGGATCGCGCAGGCCAAGGTCAGCGCAGCGCCCAGGTCCACTGCCAGGGGTCAGGGTTCCTGCAGCCAAGGGGGCCCAGGCGAGGGGCAGGGCTGTGTTTCCCATAGGCAGCCTTCAGGGCGCAGAGGCCAGCTGATGGCACTCCTCTGCAATCCAGGGGAGTAGATCCTCAAGAGAGGGACCTGGACCCAAGCAGGGCCAAAGGAGGGCCCTGCGTGTGGAAAGGCTGGAGCGCCAGCATGAAGCTGGGTGGCTGGGTGGGAGGGGTCCCGGGACCCATGGGAGGAGCCCAGGCTAGGGAGCCACGCGACCTAGGACAAGCAGCAGGGAGAGAGCTCAAGGGGAAAGAGGGAAGGGGAGGAAGGGGCGGCGCGAGGAGGAGGAGGAAAGAGTGGGGTGGGTGGGGTGGGGGGGCCAAGGCAGGCGGCGCTAGGGGCACCGCGGGGAGCGCGCGCGGTAGGGGGCCCAAGCAAGGGGCCCCCGTCCGACCCGACGACCTGGAGCGACGCCACCCGACGCCACGGCACGCCACGCGACACGACGACCAACACGCGCTCAGGGGCCCAGCCCAGGAGCCAGGCCCCAGGACTGGAGCTTAAAGCTCCAGGGTTAGGGAGGGCTGGCTCGGCTTAGGGGCAGCATGCAAGGCCAGAGGGCAGGGGAGGGAAGGGAGGGGATCGCGCAGGCCAAGGTCAGCGCAGCGCCCAGGTCCACTGCCAGGGGTCAGGGTTCCTGCAGCCAAGGGGGCCCAGGCGAGGGGCAGGGCTGTGTTTCCCATAGGCAGCCTTCAGGGCGCAGAGGCCCAGCTGATGGCACTCCTCTGCAATCCAGGGAGTAGATCCTCAAGAGAGGGACCTGGACCCAAGCAGGGCCAAAGGAGGGCCCTGCGTGTGGAAAGGCTGGAGCGCCAGCATGAAGCTGGGTGGCTGGGTGGGAGGGGTCCCGGGACCCATGGGAGGAGCCCAGGCTAGGGAGCCACGCGACCTAGGACAAGCAGCAGGGAGAGAGCTCAAGGGGAAAGAGGGAAGGGGGAGGAAGGGGGCGGCGCGAGGAGGAGGAGGAAAGAGTGGGGTGGGTGGGGTGGGGGGGCCAAGGCAGGCGGCGCTAGGGGCACCGCGGGGAGCGCGCGCGGTAGGGGGCCCAAGCAAGGGGCCCCCGTCCGACCCGACGACCTGGAGCGACGCCACCCGACGCCACGGCACGCCACGGCACGCCACGCGACACGACGACCAACACGCGCTCAGGGGCCCAGCCCAGGAGCCAGGCCCCAGGACTGGAGCTTAAAGCTCCAGGGTTAGGGAGGGCTGGCTTGGCTTAGGGGCAGCATGCAAGGCCAGAGGGCAGGGGAGGGAAGGGAGGGGATCGCGCAGGCCAAGGTCAGCGCAGCGCCCAGGTCCACTGCCAGGTGTCAGGGTTCCTGCAGCCAAGGGGGCCCAGGCGAGGGGCAGGGCTGTGTTTCCCATAGGCAGCCTTCAGGGCGCAGAGTCCAGCTGATGGCACTCCTCTGCAATCCAGGGGAGTAGATCCTCAAGAGAGGGACCTGGACCCAAGCAGGGCCAAAGGAGGGCCCTGCGTGTGGAAAGGCTGGAGCGCCAGCATGAAGCTGGGTGGCTGGGTGGGAGGGGTCCCGGGACCCATGGGAGGAGCCCAGGCTAGGGAGCCACGCGACCTAGGACAAGCAGCAGGGAGAGAGCTCACGGGGAAAGAGGGAAGGGGAGGAAGGGGCGGCGCGAGGAGGAGGAGGAAAGAGTGGGGTGGGTGGGGTGGGGTGGGGGGGCGAAGGCAGGCGGCGCTAGGGGCACCGCGGGGAGCGCGCGCGGTAGGGGGCCCAAGCAAGGGGCCCCCGTCCGACCCGACGACCTGGAGCGACGCCACCCGACGCCACGGCACGCCACGCGACACGACGACCAACACGCGCTCAGGGCCCAGCCCAGGAGCCAGGCCCCAGGACTGGAGCTTAAAGCTCCAGGGTTAGGGAGGGCTGGCTCGGCTTAGGGGCAGCATGCAAGGCCAGAGGGCAGGGGAGGGAAGGGAGGGGATCGCGCAGGCCAAGGTCAGCGCAGCGCCCAGGTCCACTGCCAGGGGTCAGGGTTCCTGCAGCCAAGGGGGCCCAGGCGAGGGGCAGGGCTGTGTTTCCCATAGGCAGCCTTCAGGGCGCAGAGGCCAGCTGATGGCACTCCTCTGCAATCCAGGGGAGTAGATCCTCAAGAGAGGGACCTGGACCCAAGCAGGGCCAAAGGAGGGCCCTGCGTGTGGAAAGGCTGGAGCGCCAGCATGAAGCTGGGTGGCTGGGTGGGAGGGGTCCCGGGACCCATGGGAGGAGCCCAGGCTAGGGAGCCACGCGACCTAGGACAAGCAGCAGGGAGAGAGCTCAAGGGGAAAGAGGGAAGGGGAGGAAGGGGCGGCGCGAGGAGGAGGAGGAAAGAGTGGGGTGGGTGGGGTGGGGGGGCGAAGGCAGGCGGCGCTAGGGGCACCGCGGGGAGCGCGCGCGGTAGGGGGCCCAAGCAAGGGGCCCCCGTCCGACCCGACGACCTGGAGCGACGCCACCCGACGCCACGGCACGCCACGCGACACGACGACCAACACGCGCTCAGGGGCCCAGCCCAGGAGCCAGGCCCCAGGACTGGAGCTTAAAGCTCCAGGGTTAGGGAGGGCTGGCTCGGCTTAGGGGCAGCATGCAAGGCGAGAGGGCAGGGGAGGGAAGGGAGGGGATCGCGCAGGCCAAGGTCAGCGCAGCGCCCAGGTCCACTGCCAGGGGTCAGGGTTCCTGCAGCCAAGGGGGCCCAGGCGAGGGGCAGGGCTGTGTTTCCCATAGGCAGCCTTCAGGGCGCAGAGGCCAGCTGATGGCACTCCTCTGCAATCCAGGGGAGTAGATCCTCAAGAGAGGGACCTGGACCCAAGCAGGGCCAAAGGAGGGCCCTGCGTGTGGAAAGGCTGGAGCGCCAGCATGAAGCTGGGTGGCTGGGTGGGAGGGGTCCCGGGACCCATGGGAGGAGCCCAGGCTAGGGAGCCACGCGACCTAGGACAAGCAGCAGGGAGAGAGCTCAAGGGGAAAGAGGGAAGGGGAGGAAGGGGCGGCGCGAGGAGGAGGAGGAAAGAGTGGGGTGGGTGGGGTGGGGGGGCGAAGGCAGGCGGCGCTAGGGGCACCGCGGGGAGCGCGCGCGGTAGGGGGCCCAAGCAAGGGGCCCCCGTCCGACCCGACGACCTGGAGCGACGCCACCCGACGCCACGGCACGCCACGCGACACGACGACCAACACGTGCTCAGGGGCCCAGCCCAGGAGCCAGGCCCCAGGACTGGAGCTTAAAGCTCCAGGGTTAGGGAGGGCTGGCTAGGCTTAGGGGCAGCATGCAAGGCCAGAGGGCAGGGGAGGAAGGGAGGGGATCGCGCAGGCCAAGGTCAGCGCAGCGCCCAGGTCCACTGCCAGGGGTCAGGGTTCCTGCAGCCAAGGGGGCCCCAGGCGAGGGGCAGGGCTGTGTTTCCCATAGGCAGCCTTCAGGGCGCAGAGGCCAGCTGATGGCACTCCTCTGCAATCCAGGGGAGTAGATCCTCAAGAGAGGGACCTGGACCCAAGCAGGGCCAAAGGAGGGCCCTGCGTGTGGAAAGGCTGGAGCGCCAGCATGAAGCTGGGTGGCTGGGTGGGAGGGGTCCCGGGACCCATGGGAGGAGCCCAGGCTAGGGAGCCACGCGACCTAGGACAAGCAGCAGGGAGAGAGCTCAAGGGGAAAGAGGGAAGGGGAGGAAGGGGCGGCGCAAGGAGGAGGAGGAAAGACTGGGGTGGGTGGGGTGGGGGGGCAAGGCAGGCGGCGCTAGGGGCACCGCGGGGAGCGCGCCGGGTAGGGGGCCCAAGCAAGGGGCCCCGTCCGACCCGACGACCTGGAGCGACGCCACCCGACGCCACGGCACGCCACGCGACACGACGACCAACACGCGCTCAGGGGCCCAGCCCAGGAGCCAGGCCCAGGACTGGAGCTTAAAGCTCCAGGGTTAGGGAGGGCTGGCTCGGCTTAGGGGCAGCATGCAAGGCCAGAGGGCAGGGGAGGGAAGGGAGGGGATCGCGCAGGCCAAGGTCAGCGCAGCGCCCAGGTCCACTGCCAGGGGTCAGGGTTCCTGCAGCCAAGGGGGCCCAGGCGAGGGGCAGGGCTGTGTTTCCCATAGGCAGCCTTCAGGGCGCAGAGGCCAGCTGATGGCACTCCTCTGCAATCCAGGGGAGTAGATCCTCAAGAGAGGGACCTGGACCCAAGCAGGGCCAAAGGAGGGCCCTGCGTGTGGAAAGGCTGCAGCGCCAGCATGAAGCTGGGTGGCTGGGTGGGAGGGGTCCCGGGACCCATGGGAGGAGCCCAGGCTAGGGAGCCACGCGACCTAGGACAAGCAGCAGGGAGAGAGCTCAAGGGGAAAGAGGGAAGGGGAGGAAGGGGCGGCGCGAGGAGGAGGAGGAAAGAGTGGGGTGGGTGGGGTGGGGGGGCGAAGGCAGGCGGCGCTAGGGGCACCGCGGGGAGCGCGCGCGGTAGGGGGCCCAAGCAAGGGGCCCCCGTCCGACCCGACGACCTGGAGCGACGCCACCGACGCCACGGCACGCCACGCGACACGACGACCAACACGCGCTCAGGGGCCCAGCCCAGGAGCCAGGCCCCAGGACTGGAGCTTAAAGCTCCAGGGTTAGGGAGGGCTGGCTCGGCTTAGGGGCAGCATGCAAGGCCAGAGGGCAGGGGAGGGAAGGGAGGGGATCGCGCAGGCCAAGGTCAGCGCAGCGCCCAGGTCCACTGCCAGGGGTCAGGGTTCCTGCAGCCAAGGGGGCCCAGGCGAGGGGCAGGGCTGTGTTTCCCATAGGCAGCCTTCAGGGCGCAGAGGCCAGCTGATGGCACTCCTCTGCAATCCAGGGGAGTAGATCCTCAAGAGAGGGACCTGGACCCAAGCAGGGCCAAAGGAGGGCCCTGCGTGTGGAAAGGCTGGAGCGCCAGCATGAAGCTGGGTGGCTGGGTGGGAGGGGTCCCGGGGACCCATGGGAGGAGCCCAGGCTAGGGAGCCACGCGACCTAGGACAAGCAGCAGGGAGAGAGCTCAAGGGGGAAAGAGGGAAGGGGAGGAAGGGGCGGCGCGAGGAGGAGGAGGAAAGAGTGGGGTGGGTGGGGTGGGGGGCCAAGGCAGGCGGCGCTAGGGGCACCGCGGGGAGCGCGCGCGGTAGGGGGCCCAAGCAAGGGGCCCCCGTCCGACCCGACGACCTGGAGCGACGCCACCCGACGCCACGGCACGCCACGCGACACGACGACCAACACGCGCTCAGGGGCCCAGCCCAGGAGCCAGGCCCCAGGACTGGAGCTTAAAGCTCCAGGGTTAGGGAGGGCTGGCTCGGCTTAGGGGCAGCATGCAAGGCCAGAGGGCAGGGGAGGGAAGGGAGGGGATCGCGCAGGCCAAGGTCAGCGCAGCGCCCAGGTCCACTGCCAGGGGTCAGGGTTCCTGCAGCCAAGGGGGCCCAGGCGAGGGGCAGGGCTGTGTTTCCCATAGGCCAGCCTTCAGGGCGCAGAGGCCAGCTGATGGCACTCCTCTGCCAATCCAGGGTGTAGATCCTCAAGAGCAGGGA
>NW_027287686.1:0-39960 GCF_047511675.1 Marmota flaviventris
ATGACTTGACAAATGAGACCATATGAAGTTAAAGTCCATCAGCCCAAAACAATGACCCAGACAAATGACCATCAGAAGATGGCTTGTCACTGTTACTATCAAGACAGCAACGATGTCCAAGGCTCCTTCAAGATACGAGAGTGGATTATAACAAAGACAAGACAAGAAAAAAAAAGGCATTAAAACCAGTATAAGAGAAAAGATAGAGTGATTGCTATTTGTGAATGAATATATATTATGGAGTTCAGTAAGAGGGTTTCTCACAGATGACAGCAAAACTAACTAGAGAATATTTTGGGTAAAGGTTCTATTTAGAAGGACAACAAAAATATGAAATATCTAGAAATAGAACAAGAAGAAATGTTCAAGACCTATGTGAAGAAAACTATAAAATTTTTCTGAAAGTCATAAAATGCTATAAAGATAATAACATGAAGACGTCAATTCTTCCCCCGTGTGTTTATTTATAAAGTTAATGTAATTCTGCCTGCCCAGAACATCCTGGTTTCTTATTGTACATCTTAGATGTTCTGTTCATAGATGTCTGCAAGACCTGAACAATTCTTTTTAGCTAAGTGTGTGGGGGGGCTCCTGTTCACTGCAAAGGACCGACTCAGCGTAGCCTACCTCTCCCACATACCTGAATCCTCTCCTACATCCTCCCACACTCCCTTCAAATGGCCTTTTTCAGAAGCTTGTAGTAGTAGCAGTAGTAGTAACAGTCAGAGTAAATAAACAGTAGAATTAATGATTTATAAATCACTTGTGGAGCTTCACTCTGCCCACCACTTGCCATTTCCCCCACATGACTGGTGGCTCACCTGCTATTAGCTCAGACTCACAGGAGCAAGGGCCTCGTGGGTCAGGTGGCCGCACCTGGTCCAGCTGCTGTTGGCAAGGGAAGTGGGTCCCAAGGTGTGGGTTGGGTTGGGAGGCAGGGCCTTGGCCAAGGAGGCCGTCACCAACTGCTAGGATGGCTCACCAGCAATGAGGCCCCACGGTAGCCTCTACTGTGAGCCAAGCTCTCGTGCATTTACCTGCTTCATTTAAACTCCTAACATGACCCAGCCAAGTTGCTGACCAAGTCACCACCTGGCTCTTAAGGAAACTGGCTTGTTGAGGTAAGTTCGTTCTCTGGGGTCACATGGCCACCTGTAAGTCAAAGATGGATCATTTCCAAGTCTCAGGGCTTGGGGTCTTGCCTCCTGACCTCTCCAAATTCAGGTAGCAGAGCCACACCCCCAGGCTGGGGTGGGCTCATAAATCCAGACTTGTGGCTGCAAAGCTGAGTGTCTCCTCCCCTAGGTCCCCGCTGAGGCACTCCGACACCAGCCACCAGGTCTTAGGAACCCAGAAACTCCCGCTGTCCCTGAGTCTGCTGCAGGGCGGCTGCCTTGATGGGAGACCTGAGTAGGTGTCCAAGCTGCTCTGTCACCACCCCATTCTTGCCTTCCCTTCATCTGTACCGAGTCTCCACCTGGCCAAGGACTGTCCCGCTTTGTGGTCACAGCACCAAGGTCACATATGCAGTAGGAATTCAATCAACTGGAGCGAAACAAAATTGAATCAGTGAAGTTGCAAGTCATGTGTGCCAGCCCGGGGGAGCACCTTCCTCCCCTGGGGAGGAACACTTCAGCCCGGGGAGCCACAGGTCCTCCAGGGCCTGCAGCCACAAGCCACCTATTCCTGTGGCTCTGCGAGGCCGCAGACACAATGTATCAATTGCCCATGCTGAGGGGACACATCTGGAATCTCCCCCTCCCTATTAGCTGGAGTTTCAGACCATCAGGCACCCTGCCCCCGGAAGTAAAAAAATTCAATCCATCCCTGTGGCTCAAAAAAAATCAGCTAAAGCTCTTTCCTGTGGTCGGGATGGGAGAAGCCTTCACAACCATTGAGGAGCCTCTCCGAAGTCCATGGTCCCTCCCCAATCCTCACCCTTCATGGGCTGAGAGTGCTCAGACCCTCGGCTAGACTGGGGAGGAACTGCTCCCACAGAGGGTCCCTGGGGAAAAGTTTCCCAGATCAGCTTCCAGGAGGGTCTGAGGCTAGAAGACCCATGCTGGAGTCAGAGTAGAGCCCACCCAGCAAGGACGGACCCCACTCCCCAGGAGTGAAATATTCAGGGGGTGGGAGAATAGTAGGGGCTGGGAAGAACATGGAGGGACTAATATGAATTATCTAAATAAGATTCCTTTGGCCCTGGCTACTTCACATAGGTAGCTCCAGAGACCACATCTCAGTGTGGCTCATTTCTATGGCACCTGTACCCCACTCTCTCAGGAAGCTGTTTCTCCGTGATTCATAATTCTCCAATGAAACTTCTGAGGCTTTGTCACCCCAGGATACAGGGCTGTATCATAAGAAAAAAATCTATCACCACTGCCCATAGGATGTTAGCACTCTCCAAGTGAGACAGACATGGCTGAGAAGGGATCTCTTACTCTCGGCCCAAACACTCCTAACAGAAGCCACCGCGTCCATCTCTAAGGAGACAGGGAGAAAATGGACATCTGGCTTGCAGCAAGCTCTAACCCGAGTGACTTCCTAGGTTGATACCAAGGGAGAGGCTGGGGTGGAGCTCAGTGGTAAAGCACGTGCTGAGTGTGTGCAAGGCCATGGGTTTCATCCCCAGTGCCAGAAAAATATAATTAAGAGAGATGAAAACAGGCATTTGAATCACTCATCTTAACTTCATTTTATTACAACTTCAAGGAAAATAGTTGCAGGAGAAATGAGAATGGAGATAAACATAGAGATTAAGCTACTCAAATTTTCCTTGCCTACGCCTGTCTACAAGGGTATAAATATTATGGGTTTCTGTACATGCATTTAGGTTTGCAGTGCGTGTGTGTATCTCATGTGGATGACTTCTGTCTAGGGTGTTGTTCTCTTAGTTTCTTGACAGATGATGGTTGAATTCAGGGTCTTCAAGCAGATTAGGAAGGGGGTCCCCCACTAGGACTGAGATCCAGCCTTCTTCTTCTGGAATTTTCTGAACTGAGACTGAATGGCTACCGCCGCACGTTCTGTCTCTGGTGCATCCATGTCGATGTCAAACTCTTCTTGAACTTTCTTCTGCCCATCTATAGCAAGAAAAACACAAACATGAGGTAATCGGAGCTGCAAATAGAAAACAGTGACACCCTCAGAGCTAGGACACTGCTCCCGCGTAAGACCCATTCACAAAGTGAAATGCCCTGCACGGTGGAGCAGCCCACAGTCCAGAGCCCACTGCCCTCCAGCTGCCTCAACTCGACCCTGAGCGGGGCCGTGAAAGTCAAGGGCACAGTCCGGATGCGGAGTGTGTTTTCTGTACCCGATCTTTGGTTCCTACTGGAGACAGTTTACATAAATTTTAAAAACGTTAGCTGCGCTGGTCCTTTCTCCTGGTATCTCACGTAGATATCGTCTGAATACTGCTATAGGCATTGAGCCAGTGTTAGCTGGTTTTCACAAGAGCTCTGAGTTAACCAAGTAACACGTTGAGTTTCTGTGTATACTTTTGCTGCCATCGAGGTCTGCTGATCGCAGCCTGGGTTCTTATCATCCTCGGGACACCACTGACCTTCACAGTTAGACTGAGGTTTCAGAACCATGCATTGTACTCCTCCCACGTAGGTGCGGCAATGTGTTTGCCAAGGCAGAATGCTTTAACCGATTCATAAGCCAGAGTGAAGTGACCACAACTTGGGTGAGCTGTCCCATCACGCTGGGCACCTTTCTGAGCACTGGACAATTTCCAGCCAAGTTGTAAAAACAAATAAGTAAATCAAATCCCCATCCACAGAAGAGGAAAGTCTTTAAAAATCCTCCAGTCCAGCGAGGGCCGAGGCCAGCCCTCGAGGCACAATGTCCTGTGTGTTCTTTTTTCGGTACAGACACTGGGGCCCCAGCTGCCTCCCTGCACTGCTGCAGTGGGAAGGTCTCCTGAGAGCAAGATTGAGTGATGACTTGGTGTCCCTGGGGGGAGGCCACACACTCACACTTTTTGCAAAGACCCTCAGGTACAGCCAGAGTCGGGATCCACCCCCCTATTGACAGGTAAAGTAGCAAATAAGCCCCAGAGTTAGCTCAAACCAGAACCAGGGACAGGACCCACCTGCCCTGGGACCTGGCCCAAGAGCCTCACTGCTACCCAGCACTTGCACCTGGAGCACTTCCAGCCCGGGGACAGAAAATCAACGAGACCTCCTGAGTCTGGAGAGAGAGCCCTACCCAGGGAGCAGGGTGTGCACACCACTCTGACTGTCACCAGGAAGCTCCAGCTTCTCACCAACCCTAATCTGCTTCAGCCACTTCCTCTCTCAGGGACTTTGCAGAATAACACTCCAGCAGCAGCCCTAACCACGCGGGTGGGGGACACAGGTCACTCCGGGTAAGGGAGGCTTGTTCTCTATTGCTCGCTATGTTGTCACCCCCCACAGATGGATGGATCAATGGTAGGTGGGTGGGTGGATAGATGATAGATTTAGAAAATGTGTAGGTATAGATGATATTATAGATAGGGATGATATAGAAGAGAAAGATGATAGATATAGATAACAGTTATGATAGATGAGAGATAGACATAGATAATAGGTATGACAGATGGTAGACAGATTCGGATGATAGATGTAGAAGATAGACCCATGGTAGGTAGGTAGGTAGGTAGATGCATGAGAACCATCATTTATTTCAGATAGATCTTGAATGATGTTTCCCTCGCAGACTCACATGCAGGCTCCTTGGTTTTCCTGGAGACTAAGTGGGCTCTGCCTGCAGCCCTCCCATCACATCTGAGAGTGGGAGACACTGGCTCCAGGCTTGCCAGCCTCGTTAAACTCACCGATTTATGACCTAGATCAAAGCACTGTTTTCTTCTCTCCCAGATCTCTGCCTATGCCACAAGAGCAGAGCTTTGAAGGCACCAACGTCGGGGGACATTGGGTGTCATCCTGTGTGACCCACGAGAGCCCAAACCATGCAGAGGGCGTGGGAATCATTTCCTACTGTGCCAGTTCAGTCAACCTCTTGTATTCAATCTACATTCCCAATCTGCAGGGAAGACTGTGGGTCAGGACCATCGGGAAGGGGCGGAGTTCCTGTGGCTCAAGTGGGTATTTGTAAAATGCTTAATGAATGTCGTCCCATGATCCCCGGACTGGAAGACAAGAATCTGAAATGCAGTCGCCCCAGCTCTTGTGCTAATGGAAATAAACCTTTAGTACTACTACTGTCCGTGGCTATGGAGGGCAGCTGCAGCCCTGGGAATGGTCTCTTTTCATAAGGTCCAGTCCCAAACCCCAGGAATGCAGGCATCACTGTTTAGTGAGTGCAAAGGGGAAATTCACCCCGACCCAAGGGAAGATGGAGGATATCTCTTTTAGAATTAAAATGTTACTGCAACCTGAAGTTCTTAAAGGGCCTGATTAATCTTCTCCCTTTTATAATAATGAAAAAAAGCAATAATCTCACTTTTTGACAAATGACAAATGAAGAACAGAGAATTATGTATATTTAGGGAATATATATACATTAAGACGGTAAGGACGGGTCATCAACACAAACATTACAAATTGTGTTTTAAACTGATACTTTCAGCCAAAAGTAATTTATGAATTCCTCCTTTGTTTGAAAATCCTGGACAACCTTCACAGAGCAGCCACGAGTCTTTAAGGAGTTGTTGCTTCTGGACTCTGGCACCGCCTTGGGGAGGTCTGCAAGGTCATCCAAGGACCATGAGCTCCTCCCACTGACCTGGCCAGCAATGGGTGGCAGCTAAGAAAGGACAACTCTTTAGACCTTCAGCACAGAGATCAGCACAAATCTCTAAAGGCCTGGAGATGCCTCAAGGTGGTCCTGGTGGGAGGAGTCAGGAGATGTTGCTGGTTAAAGGGGCAGGGCTTCAGGAAAAGCTGAAGCCCAGATGGAGAGAAGGGACAGGCACTAGGGCAGATGGCCAGCCTGGAGGTCAGGGGGGGCACAGGTGTGGCCTCCCACCACCGGGCCCAGGGCTTGTGACACCGGGGAGCCCATGGGAGCCCAGGGGAACTGTAAAGCCCTGTAGAGACAGACTTCCTCACAGAGGTGGGCTCCCATGCTAGGGGACTCTGGGGGCATCTCTAAGCTCTTCCACCCTGGAACAGAGGCTGTCACACACACCTGGCCAGGAAAAAGTTAAATGCAGGACTTGTGTCCCTTGCAGACAAAGTCCCCATCCTCTTTGGAGAGGCTGACCTCTCCTAGCCCCCAAACCCTCCCAGCAGAAGTAGGGTTATGGGACGCAGCTGACAGAAGATTTGGAGATTGCTTCCTACTGCTGTGTGACCCTGGGGAGGGTTCTTAGCTCCTCTGGTACTCAGTTTTCTCATTTAAAAAAGGCAGAAGTAAAAACCACTTTTGAAAAGATTAACCTACCTAGCTACCCAGCTCTGCAGTGTTAAACACAGATTGACACCTCATTACAAGGTAAACTGCAGCCCAAATGATATTGGGCTCAGCTGCATGTCCCTAATTCAGAGAGGAAGGATGCACTTTTCAGCATAGCCAGCCGCACGGCCAGTGTGGGCAGCTGTGTTTGCTGGCCTTGGCACAGGGTCAGCCCCAGGTCAGTAATACAAGCCATGAAGAATATACATAAAGGCTTGTGGACGTAGCTCAGTGGCAAAGACCTTACCCAGCGTGCTCAAGGCCCTGGGTTCAACCTCAAGTTATGCCAAAATAATTAAATAAATAAGAATATTCAAAAAGAGACTTTCCACACCAACCAGTACAGTCCACAACCCAAAAGTCTGGTGATAAAAAGCTGAAACAGTGTAGAAGAGCCTGCCCCAGTGCCCACAGCTGTGGGTGCAGGCTGCTCTGCCCCGGAGACAGCAGTACGTCTCAATTAGCAGCACAGGGAAAACCTGTGTCCTTCTCATTTCCGGACGGCAGGGTGACCATTTCCCTTTATTTCTGTTTCTTCTCATAAAAAATGTCTGAAGCTGTGTCTGGACTGGGTGGGCGCTACCTGACATTTTTATTTAAGATTCTGCTGCCCAAATTGGAAAAGCACATCAGCTACCCAGCTCCTAATGGTGACCTTTTGTCAGTCTGAGCAAGCAATATTTTACCAAAACACCCCGCAAATGTCCAGTGCTGCACGGTTTTATTTGTATCTGTCTGAGGTTCTGAAATTCTGTCAGTTCCTTTTCTGTACGAACACTCTGAAATCCTGAATGTGCCCATGAAAGTGGTCAAGAGAATGACTCCATTGAAGGAAGAGGGAAAATCCAACTTCCTGGCCACGTGCTGGGGAAAGAACAATGTCCCGTGTGCCTGGGCAGGCAGGACCCCCATGGCCCTGCAGACTCCCCCGCTCTCAAGTCCATCCCTGAAAAACTTCATCTCATCAGAAGCGGAAATTGAAACCCTACAAGGCTGAATAGTTTGCATAGCTGCTACGTTCTCCATTTACCGGTGCACCCTCTGTTAAGCGTCCAGCTATCTGTACACCTGTCCCTTATCTATCATATTGCTTGTCCTCTTTGTCTCTGTCTCTGCCCCCTCACTCCTCTCTCTCTGAGATACACAGCACAAAGCTTGCAAAACGACCCCCAAGCAACTAGGCTTTCCACACCTCCCCCGAAATGGGCAGAAACTTCACCCAACCACCATGGCACAGAGCTCTGCCAGGGGCCCAGGAAAAACCAATGCTTTGAGAAGACGAAGAGGCCTCCGGCTGAGATCTGCCACGGCCTCCCCTGGGAAGCTGCGGCCCTGTCCAGGTTAGACTTCCTGCTGCTGTAGATACTTCTTAAGCTACTTCCCCAAATACTGCCTGTTCTTTGCAGAAACTGAGACCAGAAGTTCCCTCTACTGTTGAGGGGGTGTTTAGACAGCCAGGGCAAGGTGGCAAGGGAGGAGGTTGGGGCAGGTTGAGAACAAAGGGGCGTGGAGAGGGTCTTCTGAGGAGGTCAACTTCCTGCTAGACAAAAGTGCTTGTGGACACGAGCGGGGGTCACAATCAGATGGACAATTCCCTGCTTGTGCTCCTAAGTGGGGGATTCAATAGAAAAACTAAAACAGATGCATGGACAGAGGAGGCACCAGTCAATAATAGCGAGGAGCGCACGGACAGGGAGGAGATCAGGAAAGGAGGAAATTCCGGAGACCATAAAAAGAACAAGCCAAAAGTCCCCACGAGATTCTCAGCTCTGGGGCCCTTCTCTATGGAGAAGTCTATCTCTGTATTTCTGTGGCTCTTCAATAAACCTGCAACTTTCTTGCTATCTCTGTGTCCTGTTCTTCAGTTCTTTGCTGAATGGAGACAGTGAACCCAGCGCCCCTAGATGGTAGCACATTATGCTTGATTATGTCATGAGAAAAACTTTCAGGAAGCTCCTCTTAAAAACGCAATGATAATAAGAGACTTTCTTTATTGAGCATGAAATAGAGCTTCCTTATATACCTAAATGGGTTTTCTTTTACAGATCATTTGATGGGCAAATGTAAAAGAGATGATCATAAATATAAAAGTAAGGAAGGAGCACCAGTTGAAGACAATCCCAAATGCACATTACAAGTTCCTGGTAGCATCATGACAATCCATGGGATGTCATGGTTTGGTGGTTTGAAAGACTAAAATTATGTTTGCATTTATCTGTCCCGATAAACTCTGAATCTAGTGTTGGAGTGGAAGATCTCCAATCAGTCCACAGTCCATAAACAGCCACGTGCTGAGCACCAGGATTATTCTGCTTAGGTTTCCATAACAAAATACCACGGGCCGGGGCTGAAACAATAGAATTTCATTTTCTCCGGTTCTGGAGATGGGATGCAGGTGGCAGCAGGCCGGCTCCCTGAGGCCTCTCTCTTTTGCTTGCCTGCCACTTTCCCACGGTATCCTCACATGGTGAGGGGATAGCCCTGGTGTCTCTGGGCATCCAGAGTTCCTTTCCATACAAGGACACAAGTCCTGTTGGACTAGGATTCACCCTAATGGCCCCATTTAACATTTCTCTTTAAAGACACTGTTTCCAAAACAGTCACATTCTGAGTTCCAGGAAGCTAGAGCTTTGAACGGCCATGGAGGGAGGGGGCAGGGGCACACCTCATCTAACTTTTGGACTTCATAAATTTTAAAGTAGCTTTAGAGTCTTTGTCTTGTTTGACTTATGCACCCGTTCATAAGAGCTACAAGAAGTATCCATTGTTCCTGTTCCACAAAGACTCGGAGTCTACCCTGGGTCTCGCCCAGGATTGCTCTGTACACCCTGGCCAAGGCTGGCTCAGGATCCAGGTCTTACTCCAGATCTCATGGTGATTCTGAAGATTTCTTGCACTATTTTCAGCTCCTTGGATGTATGTCAACATGACAGGTTTCTGTATAGACCAATTAAGGTCTCTAGGGGGAAAATTATGTATTAAACAGTCCAAGTCTAAACGTGTACCACAATCCATCCACCCTCAACATCAACCTGTTGCCCTAGGGGTCAGGACTTCGTATGGAATTCACTCAGTTAGCAAGTCATTCAAAAGGTTAGTATGGTCCCCATCTGAGGGTGGGGGACAGCAGAGGACACACTCAAGTCCCTGCTTCCCAGAGGAAAACAGAAAAGAGAAAGGTAAAAGCACTGGAGAGAAAGAGAATTTCAGAGATTCCCAAAACCAAGTAGGTTGTTGATGCGGAGGTCGGAAGGCTCTGGCCTGCCCCGTCCAGGTTGTCCACAAGGGCTGGGGAGGAGCCAGCAGGGAGGGGCGGAGGCCAAGACCCACCTGCCAGGAGGGGAGGGGCAGCAGGGCTCCTAATAACCTGGAGACAACACGTTTTGAAAGATTCTTCTTCTTTTATGAATTCACTATCTGAGCAGCAGACTTGAAACACTTAACATAGATTCCTTAGGAATTAACAGGCATGAAAAGGCACCTAGAGAAAGACAGAGCTGTTCCTGGATCCCCAAGCAGCCCAAGATAAAGAGTCTGAGACACACAGCATGGTTCAAAAGTCCATCATGGGTTGGAGTGGGTACAGCTCTCCGTTAGAGCTCATGCTCAGTGATGAGCAAGGCCCTGGGCCGTGGGTTCAAGCCCTAGTGCCAAACGAAACTATACCCAGGGGCTGGGGTTATAGCTCAGTGGCAGAGTGCTCCCCTAGCATGTGTGAGGCCCTGGGTTCAATCCTCAGCACCACATAAAGATAAATAAATAAAATAAAGGTATTGTATCCATCTGCAACTAAAAAAAAAGTTTAAAAACCTATATACATAAAATAGTAGCCTTAAGTTCAGCAATCTGAACCATATATAGATCTTTTTCCTAGTTTACAATGATGCAAAATCATTGTCCAGTGGTGGTTTGGGCAGTAAGTCATGAAAATAGATTTTATTTTACACACACACACACACACACACACACCATGGGCAACGCTCTCATTTACATATTTATAGTTCTCTATAGTTTAAGATTTATTTGATAGAAACAAATTACCTCCTAAGGCCTAATCCTGCAGATCAGAAATTTGTGCATAAGCAGTAAATTGAGATATAATTGTCCTGAGTAGGAGTTTTCCATCATTAGGAGTCGAAGCACATAGCGTTCTATAAAAGACCGAAGTTTTAGCACGCTATAAAGAAATAACAGTCATTTAGCTGAAGTACGCCTTGCAAATGAGACGTCTGAATGCCAAGGTTTGCAGAGCGTCCCACCTTATTTCTAAGGGTGTATTAACTGGGAAAGAGTTAACACCCATCAGTTGTGTGGCCCCTGGTGTCACTAAGCTAACTGGCCCAAGCTCTGGGGGCTCTTAGCTGGGGCCCACAGCTCCTTCACATCAAGGCCACCAGGGGCCATGCAGAGCCAGCGTGGGTTCCTTTCCAAGGACTGAAACCCTCACCCACCAAGCAGCAAGATGATAAAAAAAGCTCGTGAGGGCTACAATTTTCATCCTTTAAGCCAGAAAATAGGGCATCTAGTGCTAGGGAGAAGGTCAATTCCTTCTGAGAAAAAATTAGTAAAAGTAAATTCAAGCACCCAGCCACAGAAATGCTGGCATAGAGGATTATATTTATGAAATTCCCATTAAAAAAGGACAATATGTCCTTTTATAATCCAGAAATGAGGCACACACAGAGCCCTGGCGTCCCTCAACCTGGTGTGCTTGGGTGACAAACAGTCACTCCATTGCCTGGCAGGCAGGGGAGGACCCCCAGGCAGCTCGCGGCTCCCAGCCACTGCACATGCATTTACTGAGCAGGGGCCGCTGGTGCAAAGCATTGTAATTTTCCAGGTCTTTGCTAAGAAGCAAAGATTAATGAGCAAGGTCAGGCATTAGCAGCACCAGGCAGGGGAATTTCTGTATCTATTGTGTTCCCCGAGCCCAATAAAAACGCCATTCCAGTTTCCCCTATCTCCATTTACCAGGTTGGAGCCTTCTGTGGGGCCCACGGTCCTTTCCAGGAGAGAGCAATTATCATTCATCCTAAAATAGAGGTGCTCTGAAACCCACAGGCCTGGGCCCTGCTGTGAGGGCTCTGGTTGTCGTGAAGCCTAATTTGGTCAGCTGGAAGGGATGGCTCACTGCCGGCTTCTCTGGGCTGCCTCTTGCATCATCCCTGCCCTCCAGCTGCCACGGGCTGTGCTCTGGCTTGTGTAAAATACCTGTCCTGCCGTGCGTTCAGCTGGTCCAGGGAGTGGGGACCTGTGAGATTCAACTAGGAAGAAGGAGCTCTGGGGAGATCAACTCTCCCCCCAGAAGTCAGCAGCAAAAAGGAGACACACATACCACTGGGGAAAAAGTGGGTTTTTGTCTATTGGAAGGGCAGAATCTGGTCCTAGTGGTGTTGGTTTGCTCGGCTGCTGTAACAGAGTCCCACACCCACACCCTGGCGACACTCAAACAACAGCTGGGCATTTGCCCCAGTGTGGAGCCTGGAAGTCCAAGGTCCCCGTGCAGGCAGGGCGGTTGTCCCTCAGTTTGTGTTGGTGTCCTGGTCTCCTCTTAAAATGGCACCAGGGTCCACCTAAGGACCTTGTTTTATCAGAGTTGCCTTTATTTTATTTATTTATTTATTTATTTATTTATTTATTTATTTATTTATTTATTTTTGGTACCAGAGATTGAACCCAGGGATGCTCAACCACTGGGTCACATCCCCAGCCCTTTCTAGTTTTTATTTAGAGACAGGACCTCGCTGAATTGCTTAGGGCCTCACTAAGCTGCTGAGGCTGGATTTGAACTCGTGATCCTCCTGCCTCAGCTTTCCAAGCCGCTGGGATTACGTGTCCAATCACAATTGCCTCTTTAAAGACCCCCACCTTGGAGGAAATGGCACTTACAGCTTCCACACGTGAAGGCAGGGACTCAGTTAAGCCCATCACACCAATCAAAAGGCCTGCCTCGTTCAGAGGAAACCAGGGATGAGCAGCGAGGCAGGATGGGAAACAGCTTGACCGGGGACAGCAGGAATTCAAGCCCAGAGTCTTGACCGTGGTTCTGAGGTTCCAACCTCCCTCGCAGTTGAAGGGAGATGAGCAGGAGTCAGGCATGTTTTCTCGTGAGGCTTGTGAGTTGCGGGAGGAGCCGTAGATGCAGTTGAGGAGCCGTAGATGCAGTACTTGCCACCCCAGATGCTGGCACGCAGGCCAGTCTGCCCAGCCCCTCCCTCCACCACGGGGACTGAAGACAGGACTAGAGCTCTGCTGGCCAGGTCAGGATCCGGGAAGGCAGAATGCACCTGAGAAGGCAGAACGCTCCGGGGATGGCCAAATTCAGGAAGACCCACCTCTCTGGCACAGAGTGGGGTTCTTGGGGGTGCCCCACCCACTGCCCATTGCTGGCGCCACGTGCCAGGCAGCCTCAAGAGCAGCCTGGCTCCTGCTAGGACCATCCACCATGTGGCTTCCATCACCCAGGCTGCCTTCCAGAACCTCCGCAAGGCATCAATGCCCTGTCATAGCACCCTTTGTACCAAGACTCGCAAGGGTGGCTTGTGTGGCCTCTGTCACCTCCTGCAGCCACCCAGTTTACGCAGGGTGGGGAGGAGAAGAGCAGAGATACAGGGAGGGCATGAGCCCTGCTTTCAGAGATGAGACCTCAAGCTTTCCTTGAATTTGCTTGAAGAATGTGGGTGTGTCTTGGAGGAAAGAGAGTACTGGGAACCCTTAGGAGTGGGGAGAACACACCAAGGGCTTTCTTGCTTTCTGAGCACAGAGAAAGAACTGGAATTCCTCCCCTGGAATGGGGAGCTAAGTCCTTGACAGCCAACACGGAATATTGTCATTTGCCCTCGTCGCCCTTCCCCAGGGAAAAGCTACTGCTGTCAAGGGAATGGAGAACACGTGAGTCACCCACACTCCAGGCACCCTCTGCAGGACAGCCAGCCGTCCAGTGCCCCAGCCACTCCAGCAGAAGACGCGGATAGGTCTCCTTGACGCCTCTGTTGACCCCTTTTTTCTTAGCTATAAAATCTCTGGCTTAGGGTTGAGCACATGTTTACCCAAAGAAAATTTCCCAGCCTCCTGACTATTTCATACGGTCATGCAATTAAGTTCTGGCCACACGATGTGGTCATAAAATAAGGTACGCTGCCTCACTCGGGTCCATCTTCTCCCCTTGGCCACACACAGGCTCCTGCTTTGAACATCTCTCTGATCCCATGGCCGTTTCTTCGTGGCCTTGATTTTAAGAACCCCAATTTTTACAGAAATGTTTCCTTCGGCTGGGGGCGGGGGGGCGGGGGCAGGTGGGGAAGTGCTGGGGAATGATATTGGCCACATTATATTCCTATGTTGTGTGCATGTTAGAATACAAAGCAACAAATTCCACCATCATTTACAACTATAAAAAATGCACCAATTAAAACAAGGGAATCAAATTAATTTTAAAATCCTCACATTAAAAAAAAAAAAAAAGCCATCTCTGGTAGTGTGTGGTGTCATCCCAGCCTTCCAAGGCCCCGCCACCCTGGGCCCTGCTGTCAGCTGAGCCACTGAAGCCCTATCTCCCAGGACACCTTTCCACCCTGGCTCTTCAGCCCTGAGCCTCTGGCGCTAGGCTCTTTTCCTGTGCATATTATCGAGGATTATTGTGCAGTCTTACTTATATGCAAATGGAGGGTCCATTGTGTGTGGAATTTGACTTTGGATGCAAATCTCTGATTGGTCTTGAAAATCGTTCTGCAAAGCACAGCCAGGGCCAAGTCCATCTCATACCCAGCAGAACTGAGCTGAGGCAGGCACCACTCAAAACCTCACTCCAGCCAGCCACCAGCCTCCCGCAAGCCTCTCTGCAATCCCTGCACTTCTTATGGGTCAAGAGGAGCAGGAATCAACATCACTGCATGCATCTGTGACTTCTCCTATTTCAAAACATCCTTCAAGCACTCCCAACCAAGTCAGGTGTGTGCACAGGAATGCCACAGGGCAGGGACGGGTTTTGCACAGAGGTATGCCTATATCCATAATGTGCCTTTTTGTCTAAACATAAATGTGTGCCGAGTTCCAGGAACTGCTGGCCTGTGACAGTAAACTCCACACTCCCCAGACCTGCAGCCACACCCTGCACCAACTGGCCTTCTCTTCTTCGGTCTGAAGCCAAGTCCTCTCACCTCCGTGCTTTGGTGAGATGCTCTATCTTCATGGCCAGGTACCTGCTCATTGGTGGGAAATCTCTTTTTAGAGATGGCTCACCTGGAGTTTGGGGCCTGTTTCTACGTACCAGGAAGGTGGGTTCACATATCAGAAAAGGAGAATAAAATAAAACTAAATATACAAGAAGGGATAAATCCAGCACTATTCTGGCTAGGTAGCTGAGCCACATGTAGTACCTGGGCTCAGAAAGTTCAACTAAGGAGTCAAACTTAGGTTTTGGCTTTCATAATAAACTACTAGTTTTGACAACTAATTCCAAGAAACGGAGCAAAGCTCCAGACTTCCTTCAGGCTGGTCCTGGGGAGAATGCAGCGGCTGGCCCACCATCCGGCCCTTCAAGATGCCGCCCTTTGTGGGTTCCATCAAAGCCTCCTCATGTAAAGAGTTCTAAAGGAATGAAAATAAAGCAAAGCATTTTCCTTTATTTATTTCAAGAATTCCAGTCCAGGCATGGTAGCACACACCTGTAATCCTGGCTAGACAGGAGGCTGAGGCAGAAGGATCCCAAGTTCAAGGCCTGATTCAAAAATTCAAAATAAAAAAAAAAATTAAAAGGGCTGAGGATGTAGCTGGGTGGTAGAGTGCTTGGCCAGTACATATAAGACCCTACATTCCTCTCGCAGCCCCAGAGGAAAGAAAAGGAGAAATTCCAGAGACAGAAATTCCCAGTGTCACACCACAGTTATACAATTTTGAAATTGTTTTTTTTTTTTTAAAAAGCACAATTTTCCAAAGGCCCAGCATGAAAATATTGCTTGAAACACTCTGATCACCAACAGAGGTAAGGAGCCTCTCTGTCTAGATTCAAGATTTAAGCGGTGATGAAATACCCATTTGGGGACTGCAGGAGCTCAAGGAGACACTGACGGAAGCTGGTTAGGGGACGCCATCACAGGAAGGAGGCATCGAGGGGCGGTCACATCTCACCTTTCACAAAAGTCATTTTAAACTGAATCCAATAAATGCAGGGCGGGGAATTCTATTTCCCCAGCGTGGTGGCCAGTGTGACCTAATGGGCTGTCTCTAGCCTGGCCACATAACTGGCAAGACCGTAGAGTTTTGTTCAACTCTGGGATGGGAGACCCGCGTGCGACAGTGTCATATCCACACGTAGCTCTCCGTGTCCTCTAAGACCTCACTCATCTCATCCCTCCACAAACCAACCTGGCCCAGAGTTTCAAAGGTGCAGAACGACTCCCGCACACTGGCCACAAGTCCAGAGGCTGATTCCTAGAAAGGGCAGGACAGCGTTTTTCAGGTGCTGACAGGTACCCATCATTCCCTGGACACGGGCCCAGCAATGCCTGGAGCCAGGTGGCCCTGTCCAGGCCCAAGGGTGAGACAGCTAAAAGTTTCTAACGATTCTATGCACCACCTCTGTCTCTGGGACAGTGGACAGTGGCTGTCTGACCTGGGCTCACCTGCAGGCCAGTCCCAGCCAGCAGCCTCCCTGCACACCTGAAGCACCCTCTGGAAGTGTCCCAGGCCAAGACACCTGCTCCGTGGTTCACACTCAGCTGGTTGGAAATGTAGGGGTTTTTCCCCAGATAAAAACTGATTTTTCCCATTTAATTGAAATAGTGATTTCCAACAAAACAGCTGTGTCACAGTCATGTGTTCACAGCCTATGACAATGCCATTCAGATCCTGCCCATTCTACCTTCCTTCCCCTCTCCGGTCTCCACCAAGGAAAACCACCGCCCTTCTCCTTTGAGCTCACAGGCAATATTCCTGTGATACGTGCAAAACAAAATGAAAAGAAGTCAAAATGCTGGAGTGACCCAGGGAAGAGAGCCAGCCTCAAATTTGTAAAGAGTCAGAATTAGAAGTGGGGAGAGGGTTAAGATGACATTGTCCCCTGTGGGACTATAGCTGCTCGGGGTGCAGTGGGTCACTGGGGGGTGGGGGGGCTGGGGCAAATGCTTGAAGCACAGAATTGCAGGGGTGGAAGTAACTTTGGGATTCACGCCACCCCATCCCTTCAGCAGCAAACCAAGGTTCAGACACAGTCTTTGGAACTGGCCTCAGGACCAAGCAGGCTCAAGGTGCTACTCAGGCTGGCTAAAGAGGACAGAGGATCCAAAGGCATCTGCTAACACGCCTAGGTTCTGGGACCAGTGTTGCATGGTGTCAGCAAGCCCATGGATAAGCCCAGCAAAAGCTGATGCCAAGCATCTTGGGGGGTTTTGCCTTTTTTTTTTCTTCCTATGGAACGATCATTGAGCCCAGAGCTCCCCAGGTGGAACACCCAGAGCACTTTCTGTACCAGCAAGTGCATCATGATCAACAAAAACCTCTTTCTGGGCTCCTTCAGATGTTCCAGGCCATTTTCAAAGCATACTATAAAAGCACCTTTATTATTATTATTTTTTTAAATGAACCCGTGGGAAGTTTCACTTTGGTGAGCACACGTCAATCCAAACCGCCAAAGCTTTTATGTTTGCACTGAAACACCAAAACTCTAAATCTAAGAGAGGGTGGAGACCAGAGGACTCATCTGTGATCCCTGCAGCTGGCGATCCTTGCACAGTGGAGGGTGACTCCTTCACTGCCCTGGGGTCCTGTGAGCTGGCTGCAGTGGGGGTGACTCAGATCACAGTCGCTTTGCTCCTCAGACCCAGCCACCCAAGCATTCTCTGACATCCAAGGAGACCTGGACTTCTTAATGAGCACAGAGCACAGCTCAAGTCCCAATTACTTTCAGGGTCTAGGATGATAGAAGGGTAGACAGAGAAGAACGTGTTTTCTATAGGAGAAGCTAATTGGCCAAGCACAGAAATAGCCCCCAAGCTTCCACCCACATAACGATACAGTGTTTTCTGAACTGGTGATGGAGCTCCATGGCTGGCTTCCCAGTTTCCCCTCTTCTCCTGGTCCAGCCGAGTCTAGCCAAACAACACTCTTTCAGCTGATCACTAGGCTACACCATGAAAAGGGGAAGAAGCAGTGGATCTAGCAAGTCTGGGTCCAGGACCCAAAGGAATCCAGGAAGTTTGTAAGAAGCATCTACCACTCGGTACAGGTAGAACATTCCAGGAAACACAATTTTTTTAAAAAATCTTATTAAATTACATCTAGTGATATGCAAATAATTCATACTCTTCTCACAAGGAAAATGAGGGAAATGATATGATAGACACGGCAGAGCCAACCGTGAGGGGACCGTGTGGGACCTTCCCAGGAGGAAGAAATAGTGAAAGTCCAGAAACACAAGGTACAACTCTGGAAAGATGATAATAATGATGCGAATACCTTTAAGCAGAGGCTGGGGAAGCCAGGTGCTAAGTTATTACATTTAAAATTCAGCGACCCTACAGTGGCGCAGGAAAGAACAAGTCTCCTGGGGTGGGGAAAAGGGGGGGAATGAAATTAAAAGATGTATTTAATTAAAAGGAGATGGTCCTTGCTCACATTTTGAAGCAGTTGAGCTTGCAGTCTAGTTTGAAGTTTAATTCAAGGTTCCAAAGCTGAGTCGTCCAGGAGGGACCTAAAGGAGAGCAAACCTCCTTGATCCTCTCCTCTCCTCTGAAATGCTGGCTGCAGGAATCAGGCTATCTCCCAGCCCGAATCCACATCACCCCCCAACCCACCCCCAGCCAGGGGCAGCAGCCATTCAGCCCCAGGGAACACCTGGAGCCACCTGCAGGCCTACCCTCTGCCCACTTTCCTAGGGATCAGGGCAGCTGGGCGGTCTTCCTGGACTCCCCTAGGGGCAGCTTCGGTGCTCCCAGTGGCCTCAGGAAGCCCATGGTGTGTGCCCGTGCTGCTTCCTGCCCCAGCCACAGAGCCGCCCTGTCACACCCCACCCTGTTGGGTCCCTCACCCCCAAGAGTCTGGAAGCTGCCCTCTTTCCTCTCTGCTCCACCCTCTGCCATCGACCTGGGATCCATCAGGGGTCTGTTCTGGTTGCTTCCTAGTATGCACCCCCAGCCAGCGGGCCTCCCCCATTGCTTCTGGATGACACCAGAGGTGGGCAGAGGGGCTTCAGCTAACAAGAACATATCTCCACCTTCACGGGAGCAGCCTAACAGCTCTAGGCACGTCAGAGCTGTCCCCGTCCCAAAACAGGTCTGACTGCCCTCCTTCCTTTAAATGCATCAAGCCAGCCAAGGACACTAATAAAAATCAAAGGGGTGGCGTCCATGGGACATGTTTATCTTTTTTGTTCTTTCTTTCCTCTTTCTTTCCCTTTCTTTCTTTCTTTCTTGAAAAAAGCCAATCCAAAGTTAGTGTAGAAATCACTCTTGCTGAGAATTTTTAGAGTATAAGAGGCTCTTTTTTTTTCAGTTAGAGATCTGATGGGCAGAGACGACCTGTCACAAGGGTCAAGGAAGGACGTGCATTGAGGAAGGCTAAAAACAGACCCCAGACCCTGGGTACAAGTGAGGTTTCATTTCTTGCCTCCAGATTCACTCCCCGCACCTTCCCCGCACCTTCCCCGCCCCATCTAACCCCAGCTCTGTGGCTTTGCTTGGGTCTGTCAGTGGTGGCCCCAGAGGTGACCAGAAGGCAGAGAGGGAGGTCTGCCTCTCTCTCTCAGATTGCCACATAGTGTATGAAATATCCCCTTACATTCAAATTTCAGATTAAAAAAAATCAGTGTAGCTATTCCAAACATTGCATGGGATACATTCAAAATGGTTTGCCTTAGTCTGTTTATCTGAAATTGAAAGCTGAGCAGGCATCTTGTATTTTTATTTGCTAAACATAACCCTATGCCATGACACAGCTGTGCCCTTCAACAGAAGGTCATATGGCCTGTCAGGCTGTCCCCGCCCAGACCCCTCCCTGGATTCTGGTTCCCTCTCTACAGGACCTGCCACTACTGTCCTCAGATGGTGCCCTCAGCCCAGCACACACCTGTGCACATGCCCTTTGCAGCAAGCTCTTCAAGGACCCAGCTGAGCTGTGCCATCTACTTCCTTCCAGGACCGTGACTGACACATTCACCCTCAAGGACTTCCTGTCCCCCCCAACCATTGTGTTTTTAAAATAGCCCATCATCAGCTCTGATTGTGGTGTGTAGCACATAGTAGGTGCTAAGAGGATATTTCATGAGTGAATAAATAAACAAGTGAGAGAAGGGAAGCTAGTCTACACTGTGATGCAGCATCCCTCTCCTGGTCGCTAGGGGTCTAACAGGGCATCCTGAAAAAACGTATTCTAAGCAGCACAAGTGGGACACCCCAGGATGCACGAGGGGGAGGGATGGGGCAGAGGAACACCCCAGGATGCACGAGGGGGGGATGGGGCAGAGGAACACCCCAGGATGTACGAGGGGGGATGGGGCAGAGGAACACCCCAGGATGCACGAGGCTAGGGATGGGGCAGAGGAGGGCGGTGGTTAGCCATTATCAGCGGTGTGGGTGTGTTCTGGTCAACTATTGCTGTGGAATGAAGTGTCCCAGAATTGAGAAGTCGAAACCCAAAAATTGACTCTTTTCTCCCAGTTTGTGGGCTGCCGGCTCGGGTGGCCGCCCCCCGCAGTTGCAGTCAGAGGATCCTGGTGCTGCGGCCATCTGAAGGGCTCTTCAGCCACAGGTCTGGCACTGGGCGGGGACAGCTGGTGCAGTCATGGTTGGTTGGCATCTCTGCATGCGCTGCTCCATGTGGCTGGCTTGGGCTTCCCACAGCGGGGTAGTTCAGGGCGGTCAGACATCTGACATGGCGACTGGCTTCCTTCACAGGGTGCACTCCAGAGCGGGAAGTGGAAGGTGCCTATTCCTTAGGGCCGGGCACAGAGGCTGCCATATTTCCCTTCTGCCATGTTTGTTTGTTTTTTGGACTAAGGAGTCGCAGTCACCCAGATGCAAGAGCAGGGGGCTTAGAACTGCCTCTCCATGTGTCCAGGACTTGGCAGCCCTCTTCCCACCACGAGGTACAGTGCCAAGTGAGAAATCATACGAAATTACAACCAGAATAAAGGAATCCAGGAATTGTAGCCAAGACCATTAAAAAGCAAGGAAAAATAAAAACAGCAGGGAAGTTTTATGCCCTTCATTTGGGAAATTGATGAGATTCAAAGTAATTTTTTTCTTTTACATTTATTCACATTTATCATATGCATAATTTATTTTCTGGTCGTAAGTTTTTATTTCTTTGTTTCTTTCTGGGAAGCCTTTTCTTCTGTGCATCCTCGTCTTCTGGTTGAGGAGCAGTCTGTTCCTTCTTGATGAGGATCATCTTGGTGTGGCAAGGGAGTTCACCTAAGGACTGACCTGACTTTGAGCTCTGCAAGGACAGTTCCCTTCTCTTGGACGTGCTGGACGACCTGGGAATCTGCACCTAAACCCTCTAGTTCAGCTGAATCACTCTGCATGCAAAGAATGTGCAAAAACTCTTTTTAGGTCACTGGCCATGGTCTGTCCTGGGCACAACTAAGACCCATGCTCTACCCCTGCAAAGGCACCTAATGATGGCTTTCAGATACTTGGTGGCTTTTTGGATATGCATATCTCCACGGCCTGGACAGTTTCTCGAGTGTTCTTAAACCTGAGCATTTAAGCCTCTTGATTTGCCTGATTTTGTGGGGTTTTCTGGATCAAGAGAAGGGCAAACCATTTTCACAGACCACCTCAGACCCTCAAATGAATTATTAACACCAGAACGTCACCAATGATCCATTCACTGTGCTAAAGCAGGACAGTAGTTTAAAAGTGTCGGAAAGAAAACAGCTTGTGAAATGAATGATACACATTTAATTGCCCTTTTTAAAAAATCAAGTCTGTTTGCAACGCTCGTCACAGGCCGGCTTCCTGGTCGGGTGACTGAGCAACACGCAGGGGGCTTCGTCTAACGCTCTGCTTCTCACTTCCTAACAAGGGGCCCTGTGCTTTCATTTCTCACTGGGACCTACAGAGGATGCAGCTGGCTCTGTCCTTCATGGATAGTAAAAAAAAAAAAAAAAAAAAAAAAAAACAGAGAAATGACAAACAGGACAATAGGGAATACGTTTGTTGGAGTCTTGCCTTCAGAGCATGGGAGGGGGCTGGGTGAAATTGCTGTAATTTCCACACCCACTCTGCTGTGTGGTGACCCTCAGCTGCTCTCCCAATGCCCCAGAGTAAGTCGCCTGCCCTCCAGATGGCAAAGCCACAGTATCACCAGCCAGTCTGCTGGGCTAGGCTTTAGCATAGGGCCCAAATAATACACACTCACATTCTGAATTCTTAAAGAAATGATTCAGCACTGAACATGTTCTCAGCTTGACTAAAACTAAGAAAATTTGTGCCCCTCCTGGAAACAGGAAAAGTACCATTTGGGGGAGAATAAAATATACTGGGAGCAAAAATCACCATGTCTGATTAAACAGTCCAAAGAATTGACCCAAATCTTCCAAGATTAATGAGTATTGATTGGAAACTCCAATTTGCTTCTGATTAAGAAGGCTGGGAGAAAACGATCCATCCGTTGAGTGGGATTTACACAGCTCCGGACAGTCCCCAGATGCTGTCCTGGAAGGTACTGGAAGGTATGCTGGAGAAGAGCTCAGAGCAGTCTCTCTTCCCTGCAGGATGTAGCTGGGAAGACAGATCCAGCCCCGAGAGGAAGACGCACCTTCTGCAGAACGTCAGCTGATGCACTGGGGTCCGGAAGGAGCATGGGCACCCACACACTTTCCTAGCCCAGAGGAGTCCCACCAATGCCAACCTACAAACTGGATCCATCTTCCCTGTGGAGCAGCGGCAGTTCAAGGTGGCTCTCACTTCCAGAACTGCCGGCCAAGGGTCTCCCTGAGATGTCTTTGCCTACTTAAAAGAGCAAAACATTTTCCAGCCCATGAGAAATATTGTCTCCGTACAAATTGTTAATTTAATGTAGAGGAGACCAGGGGTTTGAGCTCCTGCACTAGGCCCAGCAGGCCCAATCAAATGGAGTCCCTCCTGCTGGAGTTGCTTATCTGAGCTTCTGAGAAGCCAAGAGGGAGGGAGGAGAACTGCTGGCCAGCCCAGGTCAGTTCCAGCTGGCATGGTGAGGAAGGCCCCTCTACTCTCCTCTGTTCAGGGAGGTCACTGAAAGACCAGTCTGCTCTCTGCTCTGTTTCTGCTTTTGTTCACCCTCCTGTCTATAAAACCCGTCTCCTCTGCTCCGCTCCTCCGACCCATTCTGTTTCACACGTGGAGGTGTTGCCAGCTTCTAGAATTGCAAATAAAAGCCAACTGAGATCTTTAAATTGTTGTGATGTTCTCTTTTGATGAAATAATGGATTAACCTAGACATTCCTGTCGTCCCGTTGGAGTTGGATTCTGAAGGACCAGCCTTGCCCTAGTTGAAGCCATTCCATGGGCCTAAGAAGATCCTGATAGCAATCCTCCGGCACGCTCCATGACCTCGGCTTCTCACCCGGGCCCGTGGGCCTTCTGTGTCGGATGTGGAGTAAGGCTCGGTCTGCAGCTGCCTAGAGTTACCAATGTTCAATCTCCAAGAGAAGGAAAGGAAGGAAGGGGAGGAGCAAGGGCAGGAGGGGAGGGAGAGGAGGGGAAAGGAGGACACCGAGTACATCGCTTCAGTGTTTTAACTGTGAAAACTAGCCTGCCTGTGCCCGTCCTTAGCCTGAGGTCACCTGTATCTGCCAGAGACTGTTAACCCCATCAGTGGCAGTGCTGTGGGGACATGATTTCCAGCTTGACCAAGATGCTGCCTGTTAACCTCACCCTGTTCCAAGGGTCCAGGCCCCAAGGGGTTATCAACAAGTCTCTGGTCTCTGGTCATCAGAGAACTCATGACAGAGAAGAAACGGAGAAAACCTGGTGGGTGGACCTCAAACCAGGTGACCAAAACCTCTCTTACAGGATGACCTTGGGGAAAACCCAGGAGCTCCAGAGAGACCTCTCCTGAGACAGCCTCCCAGTCCTCTCAAGGCCACCAGGGCCCAGAGGGAGGGAAGCACACGAGGCCACTTTCAGACTGCGCAACCCGTTCAGAGGCAAAGGATTAGACCCAGAGACAGCTACAGATCTCCACTTCTGTTAACAAGGTGTCAAGCACAGACAGCGGATTAGAAGCACTGTGTTTATCTGAGGTTGTACCTACTCATTGATGTTATTATAATGCTCAAACTGAAGGGCAAACAAATTTTAAAAAGTCACTCTTATAACCAGAATCGATGGTAATAAATGCGTTGACAGCAGCAATCCACGGAATAACCTTCACCGGGGTTCACTTGGTGCACAGTTCACATCTCGAGCAGGCTTGTTGGAGCCCCGATGG
The DNA here is from genome assembly GCF_047511675.1 of Marmota flaviventris. Lineage (NCBI taxonomy): Eukaryota > Metazoa > Chordata > Mammalia > Rodentia > Sciuridae > Marmota > Marmota flaviventris. The sequence goes on from NW_027287686.1 coordinate 23,824, forward strand.
GTCAGAGGCCTGCTTAATAAGCAATCACAACGTCGCCCTTTCCCCATCTGGATAAATAGCAGAAGCCACCTGTGCATCTGCCTCTTCCTTTTGGAATACAGATTCATGAGAGTGTCAGAGCCAACAGCACAAAGGACTCTCCCCTGAGTCCCAGCCACTCCTGCTTCAAGTGTTTTTCTCTTTGTGGTAGCTTAAAATATGGGGTGGGGGGAGAAGAAAAAGAGCAGAGGGACCCAGATGGAGACCAGCATTTTCTGAGTTTCCTGTGAGCTTCGTGTGGCACGCACAGCAGCCCTCGGGGTCTCTCAGCTCAGGGGGCCCCAGCTCTGCAGCACCGGTTCCACTGCAGATTGAAGGCTTTGTGGTCTGGAAACGTGAGCACCTAGAGATGGGAAACTGCAGGGAGCTGCCTTCCCCCGGTGCAGCCATAAACTTATAAACAATGCGTCTCTGATTCCTGTCACTGCTACACACTGTAAGCTGCTTTTGCCTTTTTCCGGAGATTTGTCCCAGCATGGTAAGTTTGCATCTAAGCTCTTAAGATGTGTGCAGAACTGGCATATTCGTCCTTGGGGTAGACCAGGCTGCACGCCCCTGGCCTCCGGGCACCTTGACATTCCAGCCCACAGGAACAGCAAAAGTCCCAATTGCCAGCTGCTGCTCTTCCCTGCATCTATCCTCATCTCTGACCTGATCACGTGCCATGTTTGAATCCGAACAGAGCCATGCCGCTGTGGGAGGCTCTTGCAGGGCATCAGCCCTCTGTAGCCCTTGTAGCAGCTGCATTTCTGCCTCTAGCCTTCCACCCTAGCTGGGTGTGCACAGGGGCAAGGTCACCCAGGGAACGCCTCCTGCCAAAACTGACCTTCTCCTGGACATGATAATGCCCTTCAGCCACTTTCTGTCCCTGCATCCAACATCAGCTCCCCTTGCTCCCAGCTGACCACCCACTGTCACACGGGGTTTCACCTGACACATGCACAGTGCCAGGAGAGACAGGAGTGCATCCCAGGTGAAACCTGCCCAGTCAAGGTGTGGGTCTTGGGAGTTCACCATGCACCAAGACCACCAAATGGTAAATGCAAGTATGTGGTGTCTCCTAGGTGGCCTCTAGCTGGTGATGTGGAGCCCAGGGGCAGGGTTGGAGTGGATAGTGCTCTGGAAATGAGCATTTGGATTCTAGTTCTTATTTTAAAAGTCACTTGGCTTAGTTAGTGGAAGTGTAAATATGTCTATGAACACAGGTCCTCCTCAATTGCTGTCTCTCTCTCTCTACTTTCTTGATAGCAGAAAAATAAGAAAATGACTCTGTGTGAACCTGTGATGGGTTCCCTCAAAATCCAAAGGTGAGAGGAAGCTAAACTCCTAAGGCTTGGGTTTTATTCAAAATGGGGGGAAATCTTGGCACAGCTGCATTGTATCTCACCTCGTATTAGCAATCGTGTAATCAACCATACCAAATCAGGCTGCATTTCACAAGCTCCTAGCATACCCCCACACCTACCAAAGCCATCTCAAGTCAGGGCTCTAGCTGCAAGAGGGGACACGCCTATTCAAGCCCCGGAGCCCCTGCCCTCTGCAAGGCTCACACACCAGGAAGACACAGCAGTTGTCGCAAGGCCCCTGGGCAGCTCTGGGTGATGCTTCCCTGCAGCGGGGACTTCAGGGATTCTTCCCTGGGAGCAGATGTGTTCCTAGCCTTCCGCCCCCGAGTCAGAGCCTTTGGAAACAAATGCATCACAGCTCACCGTCTTGAGAAATCCCTTCCCATTTTAGAAACTCAATTTAGCTTGGGTAAGCCTCCACACGCCATCGGGAGGCTTAGTACTCATAAATCTCTTCTTCCATCTCCTCCGGAAATGTGTCTACCTGTGCACAACAACAAAGAAATCTAACTCCTGGGGTCTCCAATATCAAAATCCACATCAAAGTATCCAGGGAAATTACTGTCTCATGAAAACATCCTTTGACTGTGTCCAAGCAGATAATGTGTGAGAAATAATCCAGATTCAGATGGCTGTGTCTGTACTTAGAAAACATGTGTGACTTTCACTTAGGCTTCTAGATGGACAGAGATTTGTCACTGGAGTTGCCCAGGTCCTGATGAATTTCTTTTCAAAATTAAAAAATAAATCTATAACTATTATTTCTGAAAATTCTGTATCCATACTGCAGATGATTCTGCAAAACCTAGAGCCATGAGAAAGGTCTGGATTGTTGGGCTGTATATTTAGAGACTGAGATCTTGGAGAACGAGGAGGAGTCCAGGGACATTCCAGCTGTGTGTCAGATTTCTTGTCAATAAATACCATGACAACAAGAATTACAGAAAACCAGATTCCCAGCTAGAGCTCTCTCGAGATAATTTTTAACTAAGGTAACAAAATTCCAGCAGCCCAAGAATGTACATACCCTCTGAAATGTTAATGCTCCTGACCTAACATCTTTTATGATACAATTTCAAAGCACCTATCAGGTTTTTTTTCTTTCTGTGTCAAGCTGAAGCCTCAATTAAATTTATAGAACCTGGGACAAAAACAAGCTGGCTTGCAGATGGCTCTGGAAGGTGGGAATGTTCGCTATGGTTAAGCAGCTACTGTCGGAATGCCATGGTGCTTTGGGGTTTCACAGGGCACACTTCCTCTCAGGGATCGCTCTCCTTGCACACACGAAGGCAGCGTCATTTGATTTTAATGGGAAACACATTAACACCACAGACCGCCCTGGACAGCTGGGGCGACAGTAATATATTTTGAATTTCACTGGTGTGCAATATTAAGTTAAAATGGAAATTTCAAGATTTAAGAGATTAAGTAACAGATTCTTTAGAAAAATGACCCTTGGCCCACCTCTAGAAACGTCTCAATCTGTGCTGTGCCATCGCACAGATTGCACATCGCAAAGAACATTGTCTTTGTTCATTTTTAGTGGCAAAAGTCTCAAAAAAAAAAAAAACATTGACTATTATAATTATATATCTTGTGCATAAAGTATACATAAGCAGTTTTACCTAAAATCAAGGTAGAGCATGGTGATAATAATTTAGATTTATACAGTGACACTATCCTATAATTATCCAATAATCCCTAGTTCCCCTTTACCACTCAGAGGCAAATATCTTTTAATATCTAGAATTATATAATGAAGAGCTTTATTCATAGCGTCTTCAATTTTTCCATTCGATTAATTTTTATACCTCCGGAAAAGGCTCACTCTTGTTTCCACTGGTGTTTCCGCCGGTTTTCAGCTGAAAGATCTGCCAGCGTTGGAACGGCAGAGAGTCCCCTCCTGGGTGATAGCTGACAGATCCCTTTGGTGCAAAGCTGGGGACCTGGCTGTGCCCACCAGGACTGGTAGGATGCCAGGGAAAGCCAGCACCAGGGACCCACACACACAGCACCTAGAACTGACACGGCCCCCACATGCCACATCTTCACACTCCCGGCTGCTCAGGTGTGGCCAGGAGTGACACTAAAGCCCTGGTCCTCCACGCGTGGACCAGGAGCCCTGGGTGCCTACCTCCTTTAGAGGATCCCAGGAGGTCAAACGCATTTTTTGGTCTTATGAAAGATAGTATTATCGTGAAAGATGTTATTTGACCTTAAAAGATGTTATTTGCTTTTTAAAACCTCCTCGTCTCACAAGGGCACAGTGGGATTGTCTAGAGGCTGCGTGTCGTGCATTGTCACAACACACTGAATGCAGATGCAGACAGGAAAACCCAGCCGTCCTCTGCCGAGCGGGACATGCAAGAGGTGCAGAAAGGTTTAGCACTGCCACCTTGCCACTAAAGACCCTTTCTGCCTCGGAGAATGTGATTGCGTTTCCTAAAGAAAGAGTGTTACTAAGGTTAACAAGAAAACTGGTTTATTACTTTTCTAGTGAATTCATAAGTAACCTTCCTAAAGGGCTCCATTTTCATTTCTAATAAGGCAGCCACCAGTGGATATGAGGAGCATAAACAAAAGTTCTTTGGGGTCCTCAGGCATTTTTAAGAATGGAAAGGAGTTTTGAGAGCAGAAGGCCGGCGGATGGACAGAGCAGAGGATCTCTAAGAAGCCTGGGGCTGTAAGGCTCCGAGGGTGAGTTGGAGGGTCCGTGGCAATGAACTGCAGAGACAGATGGATGTGAACGCATGAACCAGGAAAACCAGCTGCCCCCGGGACCTGCATGCAGGATGCTCCCCTGTGTCAGGCAGCTGGTTCTTCCTCTTTTAGGCAGCTACAATTTCCCTCCTCGCTTGTAAACCCCCTCCTTCTCCCTCCTCTGCTCTCTGACATCCTGCCAGTACCCCCCACACACACCCAGCTCCTCACAGCAGACAGAAAAGGCTCTGGGCAGCAAGGAAGGCACAGCCAGGTTTGGGAAGGACCCTGGTTCCTTTCTCCCCACGCCCTGCTTTGAACAGGACAACCTCTACTTACTGAGGTGATGACCCCTTTACCTCAGGTGTCACCCCACTGACCCTGCCCAGAAGGACAAGGACAGCACAGAGGGAACTGAGTCTTGCTCAGGCCCCAGTGCAGACTCACTTCAGAAACCCAGAGTGCCTTCAGGACCCCAAGGAATCCTTACAGGTGCATTTGAGATTGGCATTTTGCAATATGATTGGTCAACACAGCACAGATTCCATCTGACTAGAGGCAAGAGTTGTTTCCCACAAAATGAGGATTCATTTTGTAACTAATAACAAGTGAGATTATCCAGGGCATGCTGGACTCCTCCGCCTTGCAGGGATCTTCCATTATGACGTCACCTGCCATCTCAACTGCTAAAGTTAGGGACCTGGGGGGAAGTGGGCTCCACTTCCTTCACCATCCATTGGCTTCCGTTCCTGCCCACACCCCAACACCCCCACACCTTTCTTGGCTTCCCAATCCATAAGCATATGATGCTCCTTCCTGAAACTTAAGGCTGTAGTGAGGCCTGCAGAGACAGGAGGCCAAAGCTCCTATCTCCTCCGTTACTTGTGTCTGCTGGTGACCCTGAAAGCACCAGTCGCCCCTGAGCACCACCCCAGGGACCTGCACCCTGCTCTGGATGCTAGGAACAGGGGAGCAAGTCTCCAAACCTCCTTTCAGAAGTTGAGCACTTCACAGTTTTCAAAGCACTTATCTCATTTGATCTCACTTTATCCTCACAACAACTCGGATGGATTCTCACCAAGCCTAATGAAGAAAGCAGAGAACTATATTTGCATTGTAATTATCCTGTTGCCCCAAATGGGAGTCCTCTTTTGGGAGGGAAACTGTTCTTATCACCGCATTTAGCTAGCTCTGTTTTCTTTGTAAAGCCAGACCAGGGTGCTCACTGTGAATTGCTAAAACCCACTCCAGACTGACGCAGGGACATAAATAGTAAGCAGATTTGGATGGAAGGCATGATCCACCCCTGCTGGGGCCCAAGGCTGCAGAGGGGCAAGAGGAAGGGGCAGGACACCGTGTCATCTTACCGTTTTCGCCTGATGTCTTATCTTTTCCATTGGTCGCTCCAGCACCTTGTCGCTAAAAACAAAAATACATAAATAAATAAGTAAACATTTTTAAGAAATTATCAGATGTAATGGGATTCTTCTGTCTCTTTCCTCTTGCCAAATGCCTCTCCCATTATATCCAGTTCTGTGCTACTTTAGCTCAGATGGTTAAAACACAGTAGTGGTGAGACAACCCAGAAAAGGGACAGCCCAGGAAAGGGGGGACTCAAGGCTCGCAGACGCAGCCCCCTTCCTGCCCCTGCTCAGTGCGTCTCACAGGTCACAAGGGAAGCCAGACGGGAGACTACTGTTGATGGACAATGACCTCATTGAGAACATGAGGGAGAGAGCCAAGGCTCTGGGCCAACAGCAGGAGCAGAAATGTCCCCTTCATCGTGACAGCCCTCACAGGGCTGCACTCTCCTGTCACTCATTGTGCCCAAGGTCTTCTTTTTAAAAATATCATTTTCAACTAAACAACTCTGATGCCAAAAGTCAGAGTTCCACCTCTCTCTGAGCTATTGTTTCCTGTCGCTGTTTATGGCTAACTTGTGCATTTTCATTTTGTGAGACTGACAAAAGTGTCACAGATGTTATTATAGTTTGCTTTGGAGCTTTGGGTGTGATTCCTGGGTGGGCAGTTGGGAGCTGAGTGGCATTGACTGCGCATGTGAACATCACCCATTGGCTCCAGCCCGATGCCATCTTCCCAACTATTCTAGGACCTGGAGGGAGAGGCATTTTATTAATTCAATCTTCTTGCCATCATTAGAAAATATGCTTTGAGTTGAAAAGAACTGAAGTGACTGTAAACTTGCAGGAGGAAACGAGGCGGGTTGGGGGCATGATTTGTTCAAGATCATGGAGGAAGTGAGTAGAATCAAGACTGGGGACCTGGCTTCCTCGCCGAGGTTAGTGTCCAGCAGGCATTGGGACATAGCAGTGCCTAAGAGGAGTCCTGGAAAGACAGACACGGAGCGAGGAGAAAGCTATAGGTGACTACAGGCCGTTATGGGTGACCCCCACTGACCCTGAAATTCATACTGAGGTCAAGGACTTCAGCCTAAAAGCAATCTCATAAAAAATAGCAATCGGTTCCCTTTAGTATTCAATGTTGTCATGAGAATGTCCCAGCTCATTCGTCAGCCATGATTATCGGGAAACCCTTGCCTGCGGGTTCTGATTAGTGTAAGTAAACAGGGAACCAGATGACGGCTGGTGCCGACAGTCGGCCATGCTGTGCGCTGTGCATGCTCACTGCCTTGTGTGGATGGAAACCTGGAGAGGGAAAGTGACGCCACTCACGTGTCATTGACACCCCCACCCTGCATCCCAGTCAACACAAATGCAAAAGCCCACCCGGGTCTAGGGGGCTCTTCCCTGTTCTGTGAGGCTTCCACCTGTCTCTGGCAGGAATGGGGAAGAAAGGAGACCAGTTGGAAAGGTCACAGAAATGTGGGCCCCTCCTTTCTTCCTGCCGGTGTTTGCATGGAGGGAGGAGATGGCCGTCTTCAGCCCACCGTCACTGACTGCTCTTGAGCAAACCACCACGCAGATCCCCTGCCCAGCACCCCCTACCACCCAAGAGAACCTGGAATACACATCGTCTGGACTGAAGCCAGATAATGAGTAGTGCAAGGAAAACACCCCTCTCTTCTTTTCTGTCCTGACTTGGGGGCCTCTTCTATTTCAGCACAGAGCTGATGAGCTGCACTTGATGGAAATCAAACTACCCTTGAGATGAGCCCAGTCAGTGACGCAGCTGCCGCCCCAGGTGGTGAACTACGCAGTCTCTAAAACCCTTCCCTGCCCGACACATAGACACTCAGGAAAAAGAACATTCTGCAGAACAAAAGGACGGTGCTTTAAGTCCTACGAAATGGGATGCAGGTACAAAAGAGATGCAGGGTGGCCCCACTGCCTGAAATGGCTTGAGCACGAACACCTTCCAAGTGCCGAGAATGCCACCTTTCACAAAAGATCGCCTTCCAGAAACCAGCGGAAGACTGAAAAGAAATGTGCGCAGGGAGAACAGAAGTCAGCTTTGGAGACTTTCCAAGACGGGATTTTTGTGTCAGGTCTTCTTTGAGGGAAGCAAAATGAAGCTGATAGATGTCACAGGAGATGGTGTCATGGATCAGAAAACGATCCTGACAAAAAAGAACAAGGCGTTCAAAGTGCGCTATTACAGAATTCTTGGAGACCTGGTGACATTTTCAAGGGAAGGCTGGGGGCAGTAGGAGGTTTTGCAAGAGCCAACCTATTCCTGGAGACTGGCCCCCACACATGACCACTTGGCCACCACACCCACACAGGTGGTGGGTTTCCTGGAGGTAGAAGGTCCATGCCAGGCTGGGTATTAAGATGTCACAGCTCCGGCCGTGGAGGCCGGGCCCCAAGCACTCTCTCAAGCTTCGCTGACTCGGGGAATTCTGACAGCTCCCTAACCAAGTGGGTGCTCCCAGAGCCTTGCTTCACCTGTGGACACAAGGCCAGAGGAACTTGCTCAAGGCCACACAGCTGGGAAGTAACTGAGCCAGAATCCAAACCCCAAAGACCAGGCCTCCCTCTCAGCCCCTGTGTAGAGCAGTGTTGTGTGGCAGGTCCCTGCAGGCCTCCACAGCAGGCCGTGGTAAGGAGACAGGCGGACAAAGGTCTGCAGGGGACAGGAGCTTCATGAGCACCCACAGGCTGAGAGTTTGGAGGAACGTTGGCTTACAGGAAGAAGCAGCCAAACCAGAGACGAAGGCCTTGGTTGTAGAAATGCTGTGCAGTCTTTTTCTTTTAAAGTTTAAATAGCACAAGCACAGAGCTGGGCTATGCTGAAATAAGTGGGTGGATGGATGGATGGATGGATGGATGAGTGGGTTGGAGGATGGGAAGATAGGTGGGTGGATGGATGGATGGATGGATGGATGGATGGATGAGTGGGTTGGAGGATGGGTAGATAGGTGGGTGGATGGATGGATGGATGGATGGATGGATGAGTGGGTTGGAGGATGGGTAGATAGGTGGGTGGATGGATGGATGGATGGATGGATGGATGAGTGGGTTGGAGGATGGGTAGATAGGTGGGTGGATGGATGGATGGATGGATGGATGAGTGGGTTGGAGGATGGGTAGATAGGTGGGTGGATGGATGGATGGATGGATGGATGGATGGATGAGTGGGTTGGAGGATGGGTAGATAGGTGGGTGGATGGATGGACTGATGAAGGCCATTCTCTAAAAGACCATGAGAGAAGGGTTTTTTTTTTTTTTCCATGAGGTGATAGAAGTTCATGTCCTAGGGAAAGAGACTGCCTTTTCTCTTCATCCTCCTCCCACCCCCAAATAACAGAAGCTCGGCCCCCAGCCACCCTCCCCCATCCCAACCCTGACCTCATCATCCTGAGCCCCCACACCGACTGCTGAGCAGAGCTAGTCCTGCCTCGAGAATATCATCTGTTCATCAATTTTATAATGAAAGTCAAGTCTTGAAAGAGAAGGGCACAATAAACGGACTTCAGAGTAAACTGTGGTATGAGCTTTTAGAATTCTGAGCTGTTTCCTGGGAATTTCCGAAATGATTCATCAGTACCGTGAAGACCACCACTGTGTGGTTCAGTTGAAATATTCTTATAATTTAATACCTTACGAAATGCAGAAAGCCGGGAAAATTCTCCCCAGGTGAGCACACACAGCCCCAGTTACCAGGTTACGGCGGATCCGGAAAACACCCTGTCGGAACCGTCTGGAAAACCGCGCGCGTGCCCTGAGGGTCTCTGGAAGCGACCAGGACCCTGCTTTGATGTTTTCCGATGGATCTGGAGAGTGAGTCGGTGTCATGGCCACGGAGAGGAATGCAGCTAGTGTATCTAAGGGTTTCTCTGTTGTTTCTTCTGAAGCCAGAGAGTGGTCGTGGAGCCCCAGATCCACATCCATCTCAATCACAGCAAAGCCAGCGCATTGGATCTCCTCAGAATTCCTCTCCCCGGGGCACCCCACCAGGAGACCTGCCGTCTGGCCCCGGTCATGGTCCTCCGCATAGATGTTCTCCTTCAGGTCCTCCCCTGGTCATCTCCACTCACACCCACCCTGAGGCTTCCCTTTCATGCGCTGGGCTTCCCAGTCCTGTTTGGGACCGTGACCGGCATCTTCTTCGACACTCATCAAGTGTGTATGACAGTCCCTCCCCCTTCAGTCACCTGAAAGAGCCTGGCCAAAGCTCCTGGGGGCCCAGTGACCCTCCCTCCTCAAACTTCATCAAACAAGGTCCTATTATCACCCAGAGACCTTCTCGGGGAATGAAGGGCCCCTCTGGGGAACGGTGTGTTCCACTCAGTTTTCCTTGACAACCATAAATCATAAAACTACTTGGTTCTTGAGAACCAGACACATTTTCCCTAAAACCATCCATTTCAAGTATTGTCCTGGTTTCATGATTAGGACATGCTAAGTATCCACCCAAGGTCACAACACGTAATTTTAAAGTTACAGCATAAAGCTATTTTTTTCCTCTGCCCCACCCTGGTGGCGAGCACGTGTGCTGTAAAGTCTGTTGAGAAGCCACAGAGACAGACTAGGGCAGACCACAGCCAGGTGACAACTACTCTCGGTCCCCAATCCTGGGACACCACCAAGGGACTTATAGGGCTTAGAAAGAGAGGTTTTCTTTCTTATCGGCGGCTATTAATAAAATTACAGCTTTTCAGAATTCAATGGAAACCCAGTTGAAAGAAACCTAAACAACAGTTGCACATTTAAGAGACTCGTGTGCCTTTAAACGTTCCTTTTGATGATCTAGTATGTGCCAAGTATCCATAACAGGCAGGAGAGGTATTTAAAGAGATAATTTTTGGAGTAATTTTCCCTGACAGTCTCATTGCACCAAGATCTGCAGGAAAATAACAACAACAAAAAAATATGTCTCAGCTGGGCTTCCCAGAAAGCAGAGCCCGAGGCAAAGGCCATTCGTGCTCTGGCTTTAATAGAGAGGGCAATGCGGGAGCGGGGGGTGGAGGGGAAGCAGGAAGAGGGAGCCTCTGTGAGTGACTTCACCCAGCCCGCCATTAGGTGCCACCCAGTGCTGATCCCCTCAAGGGCTCTGAAAACTCTGAGAACAGACGCTGGAGGAGGTGGGGCAGAAGAGCTATCCCCAGCTCCTGTCCCTCATCGATCCAAGGCATCCCACGGAGCATTGATTCCCGATGCCTGGACTGTGCAGCCTCACGCCTGGCATCTGCCAGGGGTCGAGGAGGACGCTCCAGGGCAGGAGGTGGAGCTGGAGGTGTTCGGTGTGGGCAGGAGATGACAAGCTGTCACGGAGGACCTGCCTAGAGTCTGTAGAGCTCATGCGGAGCTGGCTACCCACTCGGGTCCCCACAGATAGGGTCTATAGTGACATGTGAGAGGCGCCCCGACCTGAGCACAGGAACTTGCTGAGACTGCTTTCGACCAAGTTGCAAAATCACCAATGCCCCACGAGCTGAAAAGAGCCCACCAATTTCTCAGTAAATAGCTGGCTTTGGATCAATTTCTCCCTACCCTACTCTTAGCTTAGAACAGGTATTAAGATATGTCTGGACACTTCTGAGCTACATCTAGGATGGCACGCACACCAATAATACCTAGGTCTGAACAGCGTTGGCTTGAATAGAAAATGCACTGTGTCCTGGATATCAGTGGCAGACTCATAGGTGACCTGAGGACGCGCCTTCTCAAAACCCACTTCTGCTTCCTTTGGTCGTGAGGCACTGGATGAGTTCTCAGTCCACTGTTCTTCCTGGTGAATCTATTTCAAAACCACGTCCTTGGAAGAGCCACCCCTGGGCAAGGTGAGCCTGGCATTGCCTGGCTCACAGTGCATTTTGTACCTGGCACAGAATAAAGAGCCAGCGCTACCATTTAAATCTGGAGTGTCCCCAAAAGTATGTGTAAAAGGAAGGCTGATCCCCAGTGCCACAGTATACGGAGGGGGCTCTTGGGAAGTAGGACCTCAAGGCTCTGACCTCAGCTGTGGAATAACCCAGTGATGCATTCATAATTTGGTTAGCATGATTGGAGGTGGTGGGAATGTAGGAGGTGGGGCCTAATAGCAGTAAGTAGATCACCGGGGTGTGTCCTTGAAGGCCTGTCTTGTCCCTGGTTCCTTCCCCTCTTCTTCCCTTCTCCCCACCCCCTCCTCCCTTCTCCCCTGCCCTCCCCTCCTCTTCTCTCCACCTCTCCTCTCTCTCTCTCTGTCGTGGTGTTTCTCCATTTGCGTTCCTCTGTCTTGCTCTCTGGCTGCCATGAGGTCGGCAGCTCTGATCTTCTGCACACTCCCACCATGGAGTGACAGTGCCAAGTGACCAGGCACTTAAACCTCTGGGACTGTGAGCCAGAATAAACCTTCCTTCCTCTAAGTTGATTTTCTCGGGTGTTTTGCCACAACAATGGAAAGCTGATTAACACACTCAGTAATCCAGATAAATAATATTTTCAAACAATAATTTTAAAAATTAAAAGTACTGCAAGAAGTTATGATGAAAAAGATACTAAAATGTCAATTGGAATTCCTGATTATCTGCCTCAGGCTCCAGTGTGACGCAACTCTGTACAAATCCCCAAGTTTCCTCAAAGTGAGTAAAAGCACCCAGAAACCCAGTAATTCCAAGGATTTAGGCCGTCATCCTGACACCGTATAGTTGTTGAAACCCTCTCATGACACCATGGACCATGACTACAGGCTAAAAACTGTCATTTTGTGAGTTTTTACTCTATGATGTCTGGACTACCCCAGGAAGAGTTTCGTCTTTCACATCTTGCCGTCCATAACCATAAACCAGCACACAGTCCTGTGCCGTGTAGAAGCCAGACCGCCGCCACCTGTGTCATGATCACCATGATAACCAGGGAGGCAGCACACCTGGTCAGAAAACCATTCAGCCAAGTACTCGTAGAGGTCCATCTTGACAGGGAAACACAAGTTCCCATTAAAGCCACCATCGTCGCTTATTCTGTAATGTTGAGGAGTATGAAAAATGAAATGGATACCGCTTGGTTAATTTGGGGGATCCAAATTGCAGTTTGGAATGTTCTCTGAATCCACACCAATAGCATTTAGGTGGGTGAAGTTGGATTTGCTCTAGGAACTCAGCTTGATACTTAATTGGGTGGTTATTACATGATTAGAAGTTCACCTCTTCCAAAGCCTCCTGTGGCTAGGGTACAAAGAGCCCCCGGAAGCAACGAGGCCCCAGACCACCCCACATTCCTTAGGGCTGCACCCACAACTCCCTGCCACTCCCCTCTGCTCAGTAGACTTGCCCATTTGGTCACCAATTATTGGAAAGACCCTCACATGTAAACTTGACTTTGGTCACATTAGAGAAAAGAACATGGCAGAGACAGGCGCTCTCTCTCTCTCTCTCTCTCTCTCTCTCTCTCTCTCTCCCTGCCTCTACGAGGTGAACTGCTTTTCTCTATTATGCCCTCTTGCTGTGATGTTCTGCCTCTCCACATGAATAACTATGACCAGAGGCCTGGAAGGGACCCCTAGCTCACACCGGCTCTCACGTCTGGGGGGAGAGCGTGAGCCAGGGGCCCCCACCAGCTGTCTGTTGCTGGGGAAATCCCTGATCAGAGCCTCAGTCCCCTCCCTGCAAGAAAGAAAGATGACAAGTCACTGGGCCCACTGCCGCGTGTCGGGGGCCTGTCCACCAACGCCAGAGGTCATCACCAGGCACTGTCCAGTGGGAGGCTTCTGTATGGAGACAAGGGGACGTTCTTGTCCCAGAGTGCTTTTCAGTATTTGGGCCTCTGTGCCTGCCATCTGGCCTCTGTTGGCCCGGCCTACCAAGCAGTGGCAGGGATTCCTCAAAACAAGGAAAGGATCATCTGTGTCTTTCTCGGGATGGCTTGGAAGCGCTTGTTAGCGGCTGCTGACACCACCCGGCCCCCACCATGCCTTTCCTCCCAAGTTGCTCCTCTCTGTGGTGCTGTCCTCCTCCCGCCGCAGCATCATGATGTTCTCGCTGCTAATGATTCTAGGGTTTCTAGCTCCCCTGAAATGGCAGCCTGTCGACAGGCGATTCCTCAGAAGAGTCATAATTAAAGGAAAAACACAAATCCGCGTGTCTCTGCCATACGCTGTGCTCAGGGACCTTGAAGGTTTGGATATTGCACATTCTTTGCAGAAGGGACAGCCCCCACAGAGGGACACCAAGTGCAGAGCCATCCCAATTATCCCAGGACGCCCTTCCAAGAGTCTCTTCCTGCTTTCTTTTGATCACTGTTTATAGAGGGGGGAAAAGGCATGTTTGTATGCATTATGTTTTAATGTTTTATTGAGGAAGGACCACGGGTCTCTTGATGATGAGACTTTAAATAAACTGGGGGAGTGAAGCCACAGGGCAGCACAGATAAACAGAGCAACAGCTGGGCCGGACAGCAGGTCGTGGATGAGAGCCAGGGCCCTCGGTCACTGAGCAACATCAAGGGACCCCATTAAAGGCACCTTTCCAATTAGATTCCTGGATTTTTCAGAAAAGCAGCAGAGACCTTAATGCCAACATTCTGCGGTAAGAACAGAAGAGATTTAATTTCTTGCCACTGATATTTTTAAATCATCTATAATTCTTCTAGTAACATTCGCAAAAAAAAAAAAAATGATCATTAAAAGCTCCACTGATTTAATCCCTAAAGGTGTAGAAATTAATGTCAAAAGAAAACTACAGCTTTTTTTTTAAAGTTGATTGAAAAAACTGATGAGGTTTTCAAGGACAAGCTCATTAACCTTTCTAATTCTTCCTCACGCTCTCACTTTCCCCTCTGCAAGACCCAGAGGCTGAAATTTTGCCTCCAATGCCGACTTCTATTCCTAGAATTGCTATCCTGACCTTTACGGTGCCAGAATTAGTTGGCCTCACTAGGGGTTCAGCAAACCATTATTGAAGGAGTCCTCCTGCGCAGGGACTCGTGATTCGTTTTATTGAAAGGCTTTTTCTACTTTATGCCACAGTCATAATTTTTTTAAAAATTTGTGCTTTTACCCTAAAAAACCTTCTTTGTGCCCATTTCCTTTATAAAGAACTCTGTTTTCTATTTGCAAAAGCAGGATGTGGTCATTGCGAAATTACTGGACATGCAGAAGGAAGAAAGTGGGAAAACCATCCACCATCCAACGGCTCGTGTTGAGCTGCGCTGACACCCTAGAACACCTCCTTCCAACTCTTCTGAGTGGACACACGTGGATATTGTCTCCATCTTATTAAAATGCACATCCTTCATCTAATTTCACAACAGGTGTATGTGGCAACCAGGGGACAGTGCTGGCCAAGGCCTCGAGAGACATCCTCTCACTTCATGGATTCTTGTGTCATGTGAAATGTCCAACTGAGGCTCTTGAATTCATTTGGAGTAAATACCTCCAAGGTTTCAAATCCTACGTATCTCGTGCATGCCAGTAAAGCGGCTTGGCTTTTCCTTTTCAGCCTAGTCCCCCAAAGACTCAGACTGATGTTTACATTGCTGTCAACTTTGTTTGAAAACAAATGGCACAGAAGGTTCTGGATAGCCACCACAACTTCTGCAGTGGTATGAGCTAAGGTGTTAGTGTTTTGTTTTGTTTTTTGGTACTGGGTATTGAACTCAGGGGCACTTGACCACTGAGCCCCATCCCCAGCCCTATTTTGTATTTTATTTAGAGACAGGGTCTCACTGAGTTGCTTAGCGCCTCACTTTTGCTGAGGCTGCCTTTGAACTTGGGATCCTCCTGCCTCAGCCGCTGGGATCCCAGGCGTGCACCACCGCCCAACTGTTGCTGCACTTTCTCCTAAGCGAGTCCTCTCCACGGCGCTGTCCTCCTTCCTGCTCCAGCACCCTGAGATTCAGACCCCTAACAGATTAGCATTTCCAGCTGGTTCCCTGGTCACTGTACAGCAGCTGATGTCCCTAGGACCCCACTCCCCAGGGACACACAGGGCCACGGTAGTATTAATGCTGGTTGTCAGTTTAAGAGGAGTTTCCTCTTGAAACGGAGAACTGGGGCTGCCACATCGTAGCCGAAACCCTGCTCGCCCACAGCTGAGATCCTGTGGCAGCCCCCAGGGAGGGCAGCTTCGGTCACTCTCTGCCGTCTGGTTCCAATTCCACTACTTCTGCTGTTCTTTATAAGGCAGCATTTATTAGTTGTTTCAGTACAGTGCCCCCCTTACCTGCAGTTTCAGTGACCCCAACCAACCAAATTCTGAAAATATTACTATAGTGCAAAGAGGAACTTAAGATGCTTGAGATAGAGCACATTCACTGACTCTGATTACAGTATATTGCTACAATTATTCTCTTATTATTAGTTATTGTTGCTGGTCTTTATATAGATAGGAAAAAAACAGTATATTTAGGCTTGGCCCTGTGTGCAGTTTTCAGGAATCTGCAGGGGTCTTAGAATGCATCCCCCATGGATAGGAGAGGACTGCTGCACGTGGGTTAATTTATGTGCAAGTCTGTAAGATCATGCTGTTCTCCAAACAGTGTAAACACCTTGGGCTTATTTGGTGAGTACCATAATTGGGCTCGTTTTATTCACAGTGTGCTAGTGAAAGGTGGATTGTAGAGCTGAGGGCAAAGGGGAGGCCCTGACTCCAAAGGCACACAGTGGAACTTTCCAGAGAGAATCAGTAGTCTACATCTCAATGTCAGAATTC